>NC_142884.1:53545461-53696976 GCF_051225735.1 Oryctolagus cuniculus | reverse complement strand
AAGTGTAAAAGTAGGTAAGTCTTTTGCTTTTATTACTGTAAAAGGAAAGTAGGAAAAAAAGAAACTTAGGAATAAGGGAATGCATCTGACAATGGCGTTAATAAGCTCTCATATTTTATTTTTGATCAATAAATCATGTAGGAAATTTTGTTTATACCTTGGCCAATCAATAAACTATTTTGTAAAACAAGAAACATAGAATTGGGGTCATTGGATTAATTTTTAAATTTAACTTATCAGAAAAAGAAAATCCGCAAAGAACACAGGTTTTTATCTGAATCTTTCTATAAGAGTGTGTAGTGATTACAAAGGTTGTACAGCTTTATCAAACATCAGCAAGTTACATTTCTATTCGTCTAAATTTAATATTTGACCTGTGTCTCATTGTCTTAAAAACATTCTCTGCTTTAACATGTTAAAAAGAATAAGCCTAGGCCGCCAGCACTGTGGCATAGCAAGTAGAGTCTCCACCTTTGGCACCAGCATCCCATATGGGCACTGGTTCATGTCCTGGCTGCTTCTCTTCAGATCCAGCTTTCTGTTGATGGCCTGGGAAAGCAGTGGAGGATGGTCAAAGTGCTTGGGCCCCTGCATGAGCATTGGAGACCCAGGAGAAGCTCCTGGCTCCTGGCTTCAGATCAGCCAAGCTCTGGTCCTTACGGCCATTTGGGATGCAAATGCAAGACCTCTCTCTCTGTCTTTCCCTCTCTCTGTAACTGCATCTCAATTAATAAATAAATCTTTTTTATAAATATTAAGAATAAGCCTAAAGTAACCTCAGACAGCAATAAATGTAATCAGACCAAAGTTGTTTCTGATTGTAGTCTCAGTCCTTTATTTTTTTAATTTTAATTGGTTTTTAACACATTCAATATAGTTCATAGCTAAATTCTAAGAATATAATGATAATCCCATCCACCTTCCCTCCCTTCCTGCCTTACCCTCTTTGCCTTTCACCCTCCCTCTCTGTCCTTTTTTCTTGTTTCTTAGTTTTTGAGATAACATCCTTTAAATTTATATTACAGTGAAAAGAAAATAAAGCTCAATCCCTTGTTATAAAATGAGAACACTACCCCCTTTTTTTTTTGAAGATCCATCCATTTATTTGAAAGTCAGAGTGACAGAGAGGGAGAGACAGAGACAGAAAGATCTTCCATCCACTAGTTCAGATGGCCACAAGAGCTAGTACCTGGAGTCAGGTGCTTCATCTGGGTCTCCTACATGGGTGGCAGGGACCCAAATACTTGGATTAGCCTCTGCAGCTCTTTCCCTGTCCATTAGTAGGGATCTAGCCCAGAAATGGAGCACCCTGGATGGAAACCGGCACCAACATGGGATGCGGACCTTGCAGGTAGAGGCTTCACCCACTATACCACAACACTGGCCGCAGAGAATATCCCTTTAAAGTTCTCGAGTGTTCTTGTATCTACTAGTACATTTTTTTCAATAAAATACAAGTCTCTAGTAAACGTATAATGGTATATTACATTACCAATGTAATCCTCACATTTAATCCCATTCAATTTTCTGTGAATCATTAGAACCCATATTCTTACTTCATGTATGCAACTAATACATCAAACTTTGAAATAAAAGAAAGAGCCGGCGCCGCGGCTCACTAGGCTAATCCTCCGCCTTGCGGCACCAGCACACTGGGTTCTAGTCCCGGTCGGGGCGCCAGATTCTGTCCCAGTTGCCTCTCTTCCAGGCCAGCTCTCTGCTGTGGCCAGGGAGTGCAGTGGAGGATGGCCCAAGTCCTTGGGCCCTGCACTCCATGGGAAACCAGGAGAAGTACCTGGCTCCTGCCTGTGGATCAGTGCGGTGCGCCGGCCGCATCGTGCCGGCTGCGGCGGCCATTGGAGGGTGAACCAACGTCAAAGGAAGACCTTTCTTTCTGTCTCTCTCTCTCACTGTCCACTCTGCCTGTCAAAAAAAAAAAAATAATAACACAAAGCCAAAAAACAAACAAACAAAAGAAATAAAAGAAGGAAATAGTTCTTCCAAATATGATGCAAACTTGATGATGTATGAAATTGACATGACTTATGAAATTATAAAATTTGAATCTCAGATGTAATTTTAGATATTGTCATTGACCAGATGACATATTAGATATCAAGATTGATTGACTGAAGTACTCAACTTTGAAAAGTAATTCAGTCTATTTATTCTTTAATGAATTCACGTATCTTCCCACCTATCCGTTCACCTACACATTCATCCAATTAGCTATAAGTCAAAGTCAACTGTTACTTGGAAGACATGATGCTGCATATATTATATGGCACATAGAAACATGTAAAGGAACTAGTCTTTAGTAAGATCTAAAGTAGAACTCTTCTACGATTGTTGAAGAGGATTTTTTAGAAATGAATTTTAGAGTGTACTAAGCCATATAGAAATTTTTGTACAGCATGAATTATTTTATCTTGTTCTTTGGATTACAAAAGAAGAAAACTACACACATGCACATACAATATTCCAGCTCTACCTATCTCTTTATTTATCTATCTATCATCTACCAACTATCATCTACCCACATATGTACATCATGGGCTCTTCAACCATAGAGTACACTCTTTCCATCTCACCATGATGTTTCATAGAGAGTAATTTAAAGACCACATAACAGAGGCACTGACAGTCTCTTGCTGCACTCCTAAAGCTTAATGTTCTAAAAGATAAGAGAGATAAACGCATGCTGAAGAAGAGTCCTTATCATCTGAAGTGATAGTTTCTACAGAACTAGACCAAAAAAGGAAGGGATTAACTTGATCCAAAAGTCATTTCACTAGGTTACTCTGATGGAAGTTCAACTGATGCTGCATTCCGCACTCTATCATGGGGATTTAGAGACATTTCTCTGGATTGAACAAACTGGTCTTTAAAAAGCAAACTTGTTCTTTCGGACTATGCAATCATATTGCAAAGTTTCTAAGTCACTCCATGATGTTTTGGGGATTTAAGTTTCTCCTAGCTGATGTACAAAATCATTTTCTAAATCTCTTCCAAATCACAGTACATTTTGTAAAGGAAAGGGAAAATGAAGGGACATTGCAGAAAACCAACATTAGGCACATGCTCACTGTAATATAAGGGTCTATGGGCCCAGCATCATTTTATACAAACACCTGAACCTAATCAGGAATTAAAAATTAGTGTGCCACTGGTCACACTCTGGCCCTCCATGCATTTTGTTGAATGGAACTGTTGGAATGATAAAATATAATCACAGAGGTTTGTGTGGTGTGCACTCTCTAGGTCAGCACAGACTTTACTGCCCAGTGACTGGCACCCAGCTGGTCATGCAGTTTCTGAGACCTCACTACCTTCCATCACCTACCCTCAGTTCCGACTCCTCCCCAGCTACCCAGCCCAACTATGCCTCTCCGCCTCCACTCAGCTATCTGTCCTTCCATGACTTCTCTAAGGGTGCTCCTGCCATGAAGTCTTCACAGGGATCAATGTTTCTGACTCTAATTCATTTCTTTGATATAAGTGAATTTCAACTATATTATCTCCATGAATTTTCTGCTTAAATGTCATCTTTGGAAATAGGATTTCTGTCCAAACTATTTAATAGATTCATTGAAAACTTCACACCTTCAGAATCCCCTTACCCTGCTCTATTTTACAAGGGTACTTAAAAAAAATTAGAGCTGGCATTGTGGCATGGCAGGTTAAACTGTCACCTATGGCACAGGCATCCCCTATGGGTGACATTCAAGTCCCAGCTGCTCCTCTTCCAATCAAGCTCTCTGTTAATGGCCTGGGAAAGCAGTGTAAGATGGTCCAAGTCCTTGGGCCCCTGCACCTACATGGGAGACCTGGCATCTGGCTTCCACCTAGCCCAGCCCAGGCTGTTTGCAGCCATTTGAGAAGTGAGCCAGCAGATGGAGAGGTCTCTGCCTCTCCAGCTGTCTCTCTGAAACTGCCATTCAAATAAATAAAATACACCTTTTTTAAAAATTGTAGAAAAATGAACATTAACACAAGTTTATTTTGGTGGAAAAATGTTTGAAATTTGTAATTATAAAGGGTCTTCAAAAAATTCATGTAAAATGCATATTGTAGAAAAACCATACACGGATTTCAAAATATTTTGTACTAAAATATCCATTTTTCCATAAGCCTTTTGAAGTACTTAATATTTATTTACTTATTTTTCTATGAGCTAGCTTATCAAAATATTCTGCTCCTTATATAAAATACCCTCCCAGAACTTTACCTTAATCTTGATTTTATTTTAAAGCCAGGCATTGTCTTTTATTCCAAACTTGTTGTCAGGCCTCCTTAATAACAGGGATATTGTTTCATAAAAATGTTAAAATCAGAAAGAACTCAATTCAACTTTCAGTTCAAAATTTTACCAATTTGATTGTCTACTCTGGATCTAACTCTTCCTGCTCAGATAAATAAAAAGCAATTTTCAAATGCTATCATGTGGTATTTTGAGCAGCTACCATACTTGGACATGGTATACTCCACAATTATCATAATTATTATGCAGATGTTATTAGTCACATAAAAATGTTGAAGGATATATATCCACGTTGTCAGAATTCTCAGAATTTGTTTTTTTTTTTTTTTTAAGTCCTGACCTATTGTAGTTTATCCTACTTCGGTTATTCACCATTCCCCTAAATCTACAAATAGATGATTACTCTCAGAAACTGGTGCTTTATTGGATCTCTAGGAATGGAAAGCAAGGACATCAGAAATTTTCCTTCAAGTTTACATAGGCAACAAAAGAGGGGAAACAAACCTTTCTGCTGGAGTGATTTTACTTTAAAATGGTCTGCACTCCCATGATTGTTTGCGGGCAGAGAGTGAAAGTCAGGTAGAGGACACAGCTATTGAAGAGACCACCAGGGAACTGCCAGGTTCCGAAAGCTAATAATCATAAGCTTAAAAATGCACCTGAGTGAACTCTCGCACTGGCTTCAAAACAGTCACACGCAACCTCAGAGTTTCATATTCAAAAGAGGAATACCAAAAGAGATTTATTTAAGGTTGGCATATTTATTTTCTTATTGCTATTGCTATTGCTGTGTTGGCAGTATTATTGTTGTTATTATTGTCATTCTGTTTGTATTACAAGTAACTGAAGGGGCCAGCACCCAGGTATAGCAGGTTACACCATCCCCTGCAATGCCAGCACCCAACACTGGAGCACCGGTTCAAGTCCTGACTGCTCCACTTCCAGTCCAGCTCCCTGTTAATGCAACTGGGAAGACAGTGGAAGATGGTCCAAGTACTTGGGTCCCTATCACCCACTTTGGAGACCCAGATGGAGTGTAGGCTGCTGAGTTTGGCCCGGCACAGCCTCAGTCATTATGGCCACTTGGGGAGTGAACCAGTGGAGGGAAGATCTGTGTGTGTGTGTGTGTGTGTGTGTGTCACTTTACCTTTCAAATAAAGAAATACAATCTTAATAAATAAATACAAAAGAAAACTGAAAAAAAAAAAAAGGCCAGCTAGAAAGAGATGGTGAGTGACAAACTTAACAGTGAAGAATACTTAGGCTATAATCCCATCTTAGAACTAGGTGTTTTCAGAATATTAGGGGAATAACAGCTTCTTTCTTTTCCTAAGGGAACTTTAGCTGGCACTGTCTGTGGAAAACTTTTGGGAACTCTTTTAACATAACCCTATCAATGTCAACTACATAGACTATCTCCTTCCACACAACCTTTTCAGAAAAACATTCAAGCCCCAGTTTGAGTACTTTTACCAATGGACACTCCACTGAAAAAAAATCTCTGCATTAATTTTTAGGCAGCCCAACTATTAGGAGCCAAGTCCTTATGATGAGAATATGTCAGGCTCCATCTAATACACCCATTGAGAAATGGGCTTGGTGCTAGGAGAACAAAAATAAAAGAAAGAATGCAAATATTCTGCCTTCAAGGAGCCTATAATTTCCTGAAGACAACAGAATAATTTGCACAAATAAGAAAATGTGATTTAAAAAGTAATGAGCTAGATTTTCCAGCTGAATTGAATTCATGGTGAAGAGTTGGAACACATGGCTTGTGATCTGGAGTATGGAGGCTTCATAACATACTTTAGAATTCAGATTTAAATAAGTATTTTAAAACTCAAAGAATTTTCTCCCTTCCTGTTTTAATAAAATAATGATATACACATGATAGAATACTACTCCACCTTAAAAAAATGAAATCTTGTCTTTTGTAACAAACAGCTTCAACTGGTGAACATCATGCTTAGTGAAATAAGTCAGACCCAAGATGACAAATATCATGTTTTATCTGATTATGGTAGCTAATACATAGAGTATGAAAATGTAATGTTTATGAATGAAACTGACATCTTGAGATTTGATTGTTATTTATAGCCTTATCTAAACTCCTGCAGAACAGTGTCCTTTTAACTTCTACTTGTTGAATTCTCATTTTGTGGAGCATTAAGCCTATGACTATAAAGTAAATTGAAAATTTGTTATTGAGAAAATTAAAAGGAAAAAAAGGGAAGGAAGAAGGTAGGAAGTATCATTAAATGTTTAAGATTGCATATATTAAATACATGAAATCTGTTCTCTGTATATAAATAAATAATAACCTGACTACTAAAAATTTTTAAGGTTAACCAACAGAAAATAAACCAAAAAAAACAGTAAAACCTGATACAGTAACTCACAATTGTTGCCCAGAAGAAGAAAGAAAATAATTTGAAATAAAGTGGAGAGGTTTTTTTTTTTTAAGATTTATTTATTTACTTGAAAGGCAGAGTTACAGATAGAGAGGAAGAGACAGATAGAGAGAGATTTTCCATTCGCTAATTCACTCCCTAAATGAAAACAACAGCAGTGGCTGGGCCAGGCTGAAGCCAGGAGCCCTGAACTCTATCTGGGTCTCCGACGTGGGTGACAGGACCCAAGTGCTTGGGCCATCTTCCACTGCTTTCCCAGGTGCATTAGCAGGGAGCTGGATCGGAAGCGGAACAGCTGGGACTCAGACTGATGCTAATATGGAATGCTGCCCTCACAGGCCCTGGCTTGTACCCACTGCATCACACCACCTCCCAGAATTCCGATGTTCCCTGAAAAGTCAAGTGCTAAGATGACACTATCCTTGAAATTCTCATAATTAGCAAGCAACCATATTGTCTTGTTTTACATGTTTCACCCCACAAGCCCTAGAAACCCTACTCCAGCAAGAAGAGTAAACTGGGAACTTGAGCACGTTAAATGGGAAGTGGTTAAAATTGGTGAGAATAGTAAGAACTCAACCTCTGAGATTTCGATTGAGGATTTAATGAATCCATCATAAATACTTTTACCAGAAAGCAAAACCCACAAGTTTTACAAAGGTTGCAGTCCCATCTGTGCTCTCTCATTGAGTTTAGGTATAGAAAAGTTGACAAAACACAAAGGAGAATTCTCTGAAGCTCTTCAAAATAAAAACAAAACCAAAAAAAACTGCTCTTCTGTATAGTGTGAGTCACAGACTTTCCCAAACTCTGCTCAGACAAGCAAAATAATAGAAAGTCTACAAAGAGTTATTCAAAATACTAAGAAGCGGGGCCGCCCTTGTGTCACAGCAGGTTAATCTGCTGCTTGCCAGGCCAGCAGCCCATAGGGATGCCGGTTTGGGTCCCAGAAGCTCCACTTTCGATCCAGCTCTCTGCTAGTGGCCCGGGAAGGGCAGTGAAGGATGTCCCAAATGCATGGGATCCTGCCACCCATGTGGGAGACCTGGAGGAAGTTCCTGGCTCCAGGCTTAGGCCTGGCCCAGCCCCCGCCATTGCGGCCATCTGGAGAGTGGGCCAGCGAATGGATGATCACTCTGTCTCTCTCTCTTGCTCTCCTTCTCCCTCTCTGAAATTATGCCTTTCAAATAAATAAATAAAAATATTTTTAAAAATTAAGGAGCAAAGAGCTTTTATAGAATATTTACAACCAACACTTAAAAATTTCAGTAAAAAGCAAGGTACCATAAAGACAAGAATCCAAGAACACAATACCAACCTAACTCATGATTCCTTAAAATTTCTTCATGCCATCAAATAAATTAATAGGAATCTGGATTCAATAAGGCAGTTTTAAACAGAAGGTGTTATCACAATCAAATAAGACTAAAAGGGAAGCTGCAGAATAACGGAAACACATTAGGGACTAACTATTACCATTATGCAACTAATAACCTGAAAAAGCATGCAAAAATGGAATATTCTAAGCCTAAATTATTGACACTGGGATAATCATAGTGAATACAGATGAAAACAATAGAGTAAAACAATTAGATGTAAGTATATTTGGAAGATGTGTTCATTTGGCATAAGGTAATTGGTGCCCCTCAAGTAAAATATCCTATATATAGAAGAGAAAAATAGAAAAGTCTAATTGTATGCAATACATATTGCTGAAAAGAAATACAAATTAAATAAATGGATCAAAGGAATACATAGCAGCATAGGATACCAAAATAATCTGACAAATATATATCTCAGATAAACTGCCAAACTTTTAGATTATAAAGGAATTCTGCAAGCATTTAGGCAAATTAAACACCTTATTCACATAGAGGAAAAAAAATACACTGGCCTGTGGGGCAGGCATTGTTCTGCAGTAGATTGAGCTGTTAACTGACAGAGCTGCATCCCATATCAGAGTACCTGGTTCAAGCCCCAGCCACTCTGATTCTGATCTGGCTCCATGCTGATGTGTGTAGGAGGCAGCACACACAGATTTACAGACTTGCTTGAGTCCTTAACATCTATGCAGGGAGACCCTGATGTTGTGGGAGACCTAGATGGAGTTCCTGGCTTCTGATCGCAGCCTAACCAAGCCTTGGCTGTTGTAGGCATTTGGGCATGAAACGGCAGGTAAAAGACTGTGTGTGTGTGTGTGTGTGTGTGTGTGTGCATGCTCGCCTGGCCCCCCCACAAAAATGAGTACAATATTCAACAGTTCTTCCATAATCTCATTTATTTTAACTTAAGAGAATCTTTCAGCAAATGATATTTCTGATGAAGAACTAATTTGCATTTTGATGTGATCTAATTTTGAAGAGGTATTTATGTCTGCGTCCTTCCTTCTTCTGCTCTTCCCTGCTTTCCTCCTTCCTCACTTTTCTTTCCTTAGTCCCTCCATCCCACTTTCACATGTGCACTTAATGGTAGAAATTGATGTGATTCTTTATATATTCTTTTTGGTAACTTTCTCTATTGATTTAATTTTTGTAATACACATTTTTCCTCTTCTAAAAATAAATAGCAGGATTTCCCCCAGAAAACTCATTGGGTAACAACAAAAACGAGGAAAGCATATAAGCAAATATGTTAACAGTTGCTAATTCTGGGTGAAGGGGCTGTAGCTGCTGACTTGCTTTTTTTTTTCCGAAAAGCCTTTTCCATTTAATTATAGAAGATTTGATATAAAACGGTTTAAGTATTTGAAGTTTACAATGAGCTTTTCACCCAAATAAATTAGTGAATGTCTTTAGAGCCAGATAGGGGTGGATTTAGATTTAAACTCTACTTTAGTGCTTACTCTACATGTGACCTTGAGCAAATTACTTACACTCTCAAGAGTTCATTTTCTTGATCTACAACATAGAGGTCACCAGATGGCCCTGATGACTTTAATATGGGAACAAATAGCAGGGAAAATGATTGATCCAGTCTCTGGCAAGTGGTTATCCCACCACAAATGGTACTTCCCTTCTTTTATGTTCCATTTTCCTCTTAGAGTAAGTTTATATCACCCAGATTGTATAGTTATGCATATTTAGGTATTTCATACACACACAATCACTATGTAGCAACAAAAACTTATTATTGCAAAAAAGCTTCTTATCAAACTCAATGCCTAGAAAGAAGTTTGATGATTTTTTTCATCAAAATCACAGTTTGCAGCAGGGAAATAATTATATGATTTATGAAGCCCATGGTACATGTTGAAAACGGTGAAATCTGTGACACTGTTAGAAATAAGACTCATCAATTCCTCTTTAACTCACTTTCACCCTCCATCCTCGCATTTAATATATCTTTAGCAGGCTGGCCTATTCTTGGGGAATATGACTACCATTTGAATAGGTAATGCAGGGTGTGCTGGAGCAGCTGGCTGCCTGGTGAAGTGAGAGAAGAAAGAGGGGATGGGCAGAATCTCAAAGACATGAAATACCTCAAGGTTCTGGAAGCTCTATCAGCTGAGTACTTGAAAAAACTGCATAGGGAGGAGTGGGAGAAGATGAGCATGAAAAGTATTTGTGGTTAAGATGTAAACCCATTGCAAGGAATTTGGAACTTACTTGAAAGACCTGGGGAAGGCAGCCGAGTTACTTTTTGAGAAGTCCAAGGAGATGTGATTAGCGCTGCTCTTCAGCAAATAACTGACTGTCAGCATCTCCCACAGCTGTGGTCATGGGACATGGTGGTTCGAAATCACAAAATTTCTGTGAAAGCCAAACCAAACTTGTAAATTTGCCAGTTGTCCAGCATTTACCATTTATCTTTGACATATTTATTTGAAAATCTTTTGGATCATCTATGACAGTCCTTTACTTTTATATCCAGGAACATCAGTGTAAGGCCATATTAAATACTTTTTGCTTTCATTGAAGAAATTCATATCTTCAGTAAACTATTAAAAGTTTTCATTTTAATTCTCAAAATTATATAAGTCTTGCTCTGGTAAAGTGAATGTTAAACTTATCACAATTTACAATACAATAATTCAGAATGTAAAGCCTTGTCACACAAATCTGGATTCAAATTCTTAGCCATTTATTAATGGTTTGACCCTGAAAATCAAGAAATGCAGTTTTCATTTCATTATGGAAGTACGACTGCTTCTCTCTAAGGGGGATGTTTTGAAAAATTAATGACACCTAATACATAAAGATGTTAGCAAAAATGATAATTATTGCTTTGGTGCTTTGGAAATAGTTTTGATTTTGATATAAGATGACTTGGGACCAACGCTGTGGCATAGTAGATGAAGCCTCCACCTGCGGTGCCAGCATCACTTATGGGTGCCAGTTCCTGTCTTGAGTGCTCCTCTTCTGAACCAGCTCCCAGCTAATGGCCTGGGAAAGCAGTGGAAGATGCCTCAAGTGGTTGGGCCCCCATTTGGGAGACCTGGATGAAGCACCTGGCTTCAGATTGGCCCAGGTCCAGCCACTGGGGAGTGAACCAGTGGATGTCTCTCTCTCTGTAACTCTGCCTCTCAAATAAGTAAATAAATATTTTTTAAAAAAGATATAAGATGACTTATATGAGTACTTCAAAAGTCTGTGGAAAACAGATTTAAATTTATTGTGGTATAAAAATTTTGAAATTCATCTATTTTTTTTCATCACATACAGTTTCCATTAAGAGATGGGTTTTTTTCAACTTTGTGCTCAAAACTCTCTATGAGCTTTCTGAAGATCATTTGTACACATGGATTTCAAAATGTTTTGCACCAAAATAAATTTATCTTATTGTTCATTTTCATGAACTTTTTAAAGTCCCCTTACATCCATGCTATATTTCTGCAGGTTGGTAATTTTAAACTTTCTTAAGCTCAGTTTCTCATTGCTCAAAAGCATTATTAATTCCAGATACTACTAGCTTCCTATGAAGATTAAGTTAATGTCGTCATTCTTGTGCATTAAGTTAATTTACATAGATTATGTGTTTGCTATACTATTGTACACCTAATATGTACTTCATAATATTATATAATTGATTCATTCATTCAGCAAATATTTATTTAGTGACTACAATCTATAAAATAGGGTGAACAAAAGCATACAAAGTCTGTTTGATCAGGCGGGAGGGATTCAGACTGTCATTAGTGTAATTACTTGATTTATATTATTTACAAACAGATAATTACTTTGAAGGAAAGAAGCCTGACTTGGAATGGAAGGGCCAGGCAACACTCCCCTGAGGAATTTATCACCTCCTTGTCTGTTTGAATTAGTTTTCTCATCTGGAAATCAAGTAGCTGCAACATAAAAAGCATTTTAAAATGTCACTGGAAAATTTAAGAATAGATCTCAAGTTTCTTCATTTCTCTCATGATGTGACTCAGTGGTTCTTGAGCTTCCCCTCCAATGCAAGACAAAGTTTAGGAGGAGGAAGAAGACGATCTCTATAGCAACCTGAAGTCTGTGAATATCTGAACTTATCTCTGTTACAAAGTGAAGCTTGCAGGGAATCCCCAAGAGAGAAATTTACTTATTTTATCCCAAAGCATCTTTGTTCTGAACACACAGATGCCACCATATGGGATACATTTAGAACTTCATTAGAAGAAGAATAATTAGTCTCCCATCTTACAGGAAAGAGAAGAGACCCAGAGGATAAATACTTTAGAAACTGAAATAAAAGACTTTTAAAATAAATCTGCCAATGACAAATCTAGGAGAAATAAACTGGAGCTCATTTGTAGAAAATCAAATGAAATGAACAATTAATTTCACCTCTAAAGCTGCATAGGCATTTGGGTATTGGGGGAAGAGATTGCATTCAATCTCACATGGGTGGGAAAGAAGACTACAATCATACATATTAACAAAAGTACCCAAGGAGGATTTCTTGTTTATTGCAACAGGGAAAAGAACTGCAGATCTGAAGAACTTAGACTTCTGGAAATAGTGATTCACTGAAGCACGGTCTCAAACTCAAAGACTTTAATTTTGTCATTAAGTACCAGATGCACATAAAAAGTTACAGAGGACCTGAATATTTGGCCAGAGTTCTAAAGAACTGAATAGTAATGAGAGAAAAGTCAGAATCGATAGGAGCACAGAAGAAAGGGCATTTGAAGAAAGGGAAGAGAAAAAGAAATTGGAAGGCATTGGAAGAGAAAAAGAAAACGTGGTCAAACCTGGAGAGGGTGGATTATTCACTCATTAATGCAGCACATTCCATTAGTTCTACCTTCTATATCAATCTTCTCTCTGAACCTCTCATTACCTTTTAAAGGCCTCTAGTATAAGCTACGATACTCTCTTCCGAACCATTATGCTAGTGTTTAGTACATTTAGTACACTCCTGTATCCCACTCAACTGAGTAGATTTTTCCACATAGGCTCCCTTATTCAAAATTCATCAGTAGTTTCCCATCACACTTAGAAAGAAAATCTCGTCTTATTCAACAATCTATAGTAAAAATCACCTAATTCATCTTTCTCTCCCATTTTCACTCTCTGCTCATTCTATCCTACTTCTTTCTAGTTTTTAAATGTTAAACCTGACTCTGTTATAGGAGTTTATCCTGAAGGCATCTTCACTCAAGTTCCTACTTAAACATCATCTTTTACACATCATCTTTTCCATCAGTCCTATCAAATACTCATCCCATCTTTCTTCTCATTCTCCTCTATTACTCTGATTTGCTTTTCTCCATAGCATGTTACCATTATGTGAAATTATTTCATTTTTTTTTAAATATTTATTTTATTTTAAAGAGTTACAACGAGAGAGGGAGAGAATGAGAGGGAGTGGAGAGAGATCTTCCAACTGCTGGTTCACTCCTTTCATGACCACAATGACCAGGGCTGGGCCAGGCTGAAGCCAGGAGCCAGGAGCTTCACTTGGGTCTCCCACATGTGTGCAGGGGCCCAAGCACTTGGCCCATCCTCCACTGCTTTCCCAGGCACATTAGCAGGAAGCTGGATCTGAAATGGAACAGCCAGGACACCCCAAATGGGATGCCAGCACTGTAGATGTCTGGTTAACTGGCTTCACCAAAGCACCAGTCCCCAGTATTTTCTCTCTGCCGCATTAGAACATGATCCTCTTAAATATAGGGTCTGATATTGTTGGCTCACAGCAAATTCCTAGTACCTAGAATAATGCATGTTTCGAGAAGTTGACTTTCATGGGATTTTTGTCTGCTTTGATTAGGCTTTAATAAACTGTGATCGCAATAGGAAAACTTGTAACTGTGATAAAGACTGGAAAGGGAAGAACTGAGAGTAGACTCTAAGTCTTGGAAGTCTGTGCTTAAACACAGACTTAAAGGATAAATAAGAATTGGCAGATAAAGTTATTTATCAGGGAGACAGAAAAATCCTAGGGAGAGAAAACAGTGTGTGAAAGCAGTGGAAAAGGGGAACGTGATGGGTATTAGAAAGGGGGCAAGTGCGGCTAGAGCGCAGAGCGCCACCAGTGGGAGTACAGCACACGATGTGTGTTATAGTTAGTGCTGAAACAAATTACTACAAAGCTTATTTTCTTAAGATAGCAATGACATTTATTTCTCTGATGGCTGTGTAATCTGGGCAGGGCTGAGTAGGGACAGCTTTTCTTTGCTTCATGTGGCTGGAGCAATGGCGGCTGGAAGGTGTGACTCCAAGGGAGAGGCCAACAGCATCACACACGTAGCTGGAAGGATTACTGGTTGTCAACCGAAAGCTCAGCCGGATCACACTCATGTTGCTTCCTCCCAGCATGGCAGCTGGGAATCCAGAGTCAGTACTCAGAGAAAAAGATGGACGTGCCTGATATTTCTATGGCCTAGCAGTGCTTTGACAACACTGCATTCATCAAGTTGGTCACAAAGGTATCCCCGTTTAGAGGAAAGAATGGGCACACTGATTGACTCAATGAAAGTGTGGACATCCTGTGCAGGAAGACATATGGTTGCAATTGTCTTTCAAGAAATATTATCCACCATAATGAGGTTGCATTCAATTGGACTAGAGAAGGCCTGGAAGACTATTTAATCTTTGCCTTTATCCATAAAGGTGTCAGATATCAGATGCATGTTTTGAAATAACTACTTTGGGCTGTGGGTAGAAATGGAAAGAAGTAAATAGCTTCATGAAATAATTATTTGTAAGATAAAACCATCTAGGCTTGGTGACAGATTGATTATAAGGACAGAAGAGAGAAAGAGTTGGAAGCAAATTATTCAGCTATCTCCTAATCACAAAAATACAGGCATTATTAGCTTAAATTTTATAGAGCCATTAGATTTCTCAAGCAGTTTAGTGTAAAAGACTTATGTTCAATCTATTTGTACACTCACTTGTTCAGTAATTTTTGAGTCCCACAATGAGCAATGTATGTGTTAGGAACCAGAGATTATATATTCAGGCTAAGTGACTTCAATGCATTTACAAAGAAATAGCTGGGCATATTCATTTGTGCTCCTTGAAGCACCAAGTGCAGACTTGACCAAAATAGGTACATGGAAAAGACACATCTGTTGCAACAAAGCACCCTACATTTGATTACATTTGAACTGAATTTTGAAGGAGGAGGGCATATTAGATTAAGAAGCACAAGAGCAGCCAGTTGGGGTAGCAGTTAAGATGCACCATGTATGGGAATGCCTGGGTTTCAGTACCGATTCTGTTTCTCATTCTACTTTTCTGCTAATTCACACCATGAGAGACAGTAAGTGATGGTTTAAATACTTGGTTGTTTTCACCCATTAGGGGGAACTGGATTGAACCCCCAGCTTCTAGTTTCAGCCTGGCCAAGCCCTAGTTAATATGAGCATTTGTGGAGTGGGCCAGCAAACCCTCTCTCTCTGATTCTGTCTTTCAAAAGATAAAATTTTATGTAAGAAGTGGCATAGACAGATGTGAATGTTTAAACAAAGAGCACAATATTTACAAATGCATGGAAATATCAATACCATATTAGAAAATAGTATTTCAAATATTTACCTATAACTGCATAGACTGAAGAACCTCGGCATTTTGACAAATTCTCTGTCATTAGGGGCTTAAGTACCCTCTAAAAAGAATTCTGGCTGTCTCTAGCTTTCACTGTCAAGGTTTTCAAGAAAGGTAATGATATTGTCAGATAGTTTTTCTTCTTAAAAATTTTAAATTATTTATTTTAAATGCAGAGTTAGAGAGAGAGATGGCCAGAGAGAAAGAGATATTCCATTTGCTAATTTACTGGTTCATGCGCCAGATGTCCACAATAGTTAGTGATGGCCCAGGCCAAAACTAGGAATCAAGAATTCCACCACGGTCTCCCACATGGGTGGCCAGAGCCCAGATACTTGGGCTGTCTTTCACTGCTTTCCCAGGCACATTAGCAGGGACTGGATCAGAAGGGGAGTAATCAGGACTCTAATCAACACTCTGATGTGGGATGCTGACATTGCAGATGGTGGCTTAATCCTCCAGGCCTCAAGGCCAGCTCCCGCAATGGGTTTTCAATAACTATCCCGTTCTACTTTTTACAGTACTATAATTTTAATGAAAGGGAATCATACAGAATATTCTTTAACAAACACATGCAGGAATCAATTAAGATATGAACCTAGTCTAAGATATTGAGAAGAATGACAAATGGCTAAAAAGAAGGATTGTGAAGTCATCCTGCACAGTCCTTCCCAAACAAGGCTGATCATCAGAAACAATATAAAACATATCCTTATAAAACAAGGATATGCTTTATATTGTTTCATTTCTTTAAATACTTATTTTAAGCCTTAGCGTGAGAGAAACTGATTCAGTAAATGAATTACATAAGATAGATTTTTGTCTAAACACCCCTTCATCACAAAGATACGGGTTGTGTTACTATCATTTCAAATGGTCAAAATGATGTCTACAGAGTTTAAGAAACTTGCTAATGGAAAGTTGGCCAGGAATTGTTGGATCTAGGATTGAAGCACAGTCATAGTGGCTTTTGGACTTGGGAACCATTTGTTCCCATCAGGGAAGGAACTAGGATTATGTGAGGCACACAATTTAAGAGGATGCTGAAAACCTCAGTAATTAAGATAAATGATGTGAAATGCAACTTAAAAAAATCAAAACTAATGCAAAAAATCCATCGTGAATAAAACACCAACAATTTAAGTACAGAAAGCTGACTATGTCACACTGGTCATTTTCCATCAGATCACCTTTCAGTGGTTCCTCTAGACCAGGAGCATGGTTTGGATCAGAGTTCAGGAGATGCAGCTGCAGGGCTTGATTTGGAACTGTGTGTCTGTTTGAGGCCACGACGCCAGATGAAGACTGCAGGGGCAAAGAATGTAGAGTAAATAACTAAGCACAGACAAAGTAAAAAAAAAAAAAATATGTAGGAAAAGACATAGCATCTCATGTAGAAAGATCCGTGAAACCAAGAATATTGCCGCAATGTACCAAGATTAGTTTAAAAAACTGGGACAAGGCTATTAAGACCATATTGGGCGGGGCTGGCACTGTGGCCAGTAAAGCTGCCGCCTGCAGCACCAGCATCCCATATGGGCATTGGTTCTAATCCGGCTGCTCCACTTCTGATCCACCTCTCTGCTATGGATGGCCTGGAAAAGCAGTGGAAGATGGCCCAAGTGCTGGGGCCCCTGCACCCATGTGGGAGACCTGGAAGAAGCTCCTGACTCCTGGCTCCTGGCTTTGGATTGGCCCAGCTCTAGCCATTGTGGGCATTTGAAGAGTTAACCAGGAGAAGGAAGACCTCTCTCTCTCTCTCTCTCTCTCTCTCTCTCTGCCACTCTGTAACTCTGCCTTTCAAATAAATACATAAATCTTTAAAAAAAAAAAAACCAAAAACCATATCTACTTTCACAAAACAGATATACCTTTCCTCTAAGATTTTACAGTCTACCACACTACAAATAAGCTCATAAATTAAAATATATATTTAGAATTAATAAGGCTATTAAAGAAAATAATATTAATTAAAATAATTTAGTGTGTTATGTTCAAAAAGTATAGCGGGTTGCTGGTTTTAAAATTAATTTGCTAAAAAATATATTCTCAGATACCTACACAGGTATGGGAATAAAATGCATGTGAGCTATAATTCATAGATTCGTCACTTAATAGTTGCATTAGTTTTAGGGACTACTCTCACACACTAGTCTCTCATCTGCATGAGTATACTGAGATATCCTGTGATGATTACTTAATAATACCGGGGAAGTACCCATCTCAGGCTCAATACTCAGTACTATATGGCCTTCCTATTTCCACATCAAAGACAAAGGAAACAACAGCCACCAGAAAGCCTCTGACACTTTACTTTTTCTCCTAAGAAGAAGTGCACTGAATTTACCAACCTTTATTCACGTGTCATCGTCTAGAACCTGGGCTGTTTTCCTTTGAACCTCTCCTTTAAAGTGTCTCCATTTGCTTTCGAGACATGCTACTGCTCTGTCGCCTGCACCAGCCTCAGATGCCTTCCAATGGAAAGTCGTGCAGAGGGAATTCACTGTCAAATCTGAATCTTTACCTTAAACAGAAAACAAGTATGTATGGATGTTACCCTCATGTCTAACCTAATTCAATGTATTTACTGCTTCAATCTTTGATACTATCGTCTCCCTCTGTTTCTGACTCCCTCTGCCTTTCAAATAAAATAAAAAGCACATGTTTTTTGTAGAGAGAAATGTAAAATACAAAGTATAAAAAGACAGGAAGAAAAGTTCCTTAATACCTAAATGAAGGAAAAATATACTTTAAAATATGGTTGACAGGGACTGGCATTTGGCATGTAGACACATTTATCTCTCTATACACTTACATATACACATACAGAAATGTCTATATGATCACTCTGCACTGAAGTATGTTTTTTTTAAAGAGATAAATAACAAAAATGGTAGGAAATAAATGTTGGCATATAAGAGTTTGCAATCTACTTGTAAAGACTAAAAAAAAAAAAAGACTGTTAATTGTATTTTTTATTCAGCTCTTTGAGTAGGGGATGTCAAAGTAGAATCCTTGGGCCACATCTGGCTCACCATTTGTTTCTATATTATACATGAACTAGGAATGGTATAAATTTTTAAATGTCATATAAACGCCTATACAATATCCTCAATTTTGTCTTTGGTCTACAAAACCAAGTATATTTACTCTCCCCTGCTTTTTTCTCTTGGCCCAGAAATCCTAATACATGTATTATATTGTTCTTCAAAGAAAAAGTTTACTAAACCCTATCCTGGAAAAGGGAGCTATATATTCCCAAGATTGTATGCATTCCTAAAGAAACTGCATGTACCAGTCATACGCTAAGCATTTCCCATGGATTATCCCAGGAAGTGTCCATAATAACATCTTGTAGTAGGTAGCCACTCTTTTGATATCTGACTTTAGCGAAATGGAGTGTTGGTTCAGAAATGACCTGTTTCTTACCTTGGGCCTTAGAGTCATGGAGCGCTGTGAGTGGGATAGAAGCCCTAGCCTTATGACTGCTGTGTACTCTTCTCAAACTCTCTGCTGCCTTTCCTCAGCTGAATTTCAAAGTCAGTTCTGATGTAAAAAGGTGAGAAACCAAAACAAAGAATCCAGACAGGAGAAATCAGATGAACACAGTGGAAAAAAAATGTATATTTAGAAAACCATAATTGAAGAAGCATAGCAAGCGCTGATACGAGCAAGGCCCAGTTGAGAAAAAAAGAACAGTAAGGTTAATCTACAGATAAGATTCAGCTGAAAGTCCAGCTCTCTTTCCTTTTTACCAAATGAGGTAAGAAGTAGCCATCAATACTCAGCCCAAAGCCCACCATGCTGGAAGCATGTGCTCTAAGCTCTCTGGTTCCAAGAGGCTCTGTGAACCTTCACATCATGTACTCCCAATGCCATGGTGGACCAAAGACCATGGTTCTCAGAGAGGTGGAAATGCATTGAAGGAGGGGATGCAGGGGACAGCAGGGGCAGCTCACAAAATCTGAACGAGAATGGCCACTCTAAGATCACACAGGCAGTCCCAGAGGTCTCGATAAAGAAATACTTATATTGAGCATGAGGAATATGGTCAAGAACAATATGAATTCTAACGTTAACTTAGATACTTACTCCAGTACGAGTTATTTATCCCCCACTGCCCGGGTTTCCTCATCTGTTTTGTGACAATCAAAACTCATAGAACAGCGGTGACAAGTAGATAGAAATGTGTGTAAGTGGTAAATACTATGTAAGTGTACTTTTTCTCTTGTTCTTATTTTTACTTTCATGACAGATGGAATGAAGAAATTAAAATTGCATATTTTGAGAAAAGAAGGGGTCTAGAAGAAGGTCACCATACTATTTAAGTTATAAAGGGTAAAATGATGAAAATGTGAAAAGAAAGGAATTCTTGAATTCAAAAACCCTGTCAGAGGCAGAATGGACCACAGCTGGTGATCGGCTGCACATAATTGAGGCATTATTTAAAGATGTTTATGATAAGAAAATGACCACAGAGTGTTACCATCAGGTTTAGATTCAATTTAAGGAATATATTGCGAAAGAAAAATGCAAAAATACATGATTATAATTTTTTGTTTTAAGAGGGGTTTAGATATCAAGGCAGAATTTTACATAATGGAAGGAAAATTAGTTAATATTTTTGTGTCTATCACTCAATGATACATAGGTAGGTTGCTTTTATAAAGCCTTACATCCACATAGTTACTATATATAATTTAGTCCAAGGACTGAAGTTTTTCTATCAATGATAAGAGAGTAATTTTTTAGCCTAAATTTCTTTATAGTCATTGTCACAATTACTCAGTTCTACCATTGTAATGTTAAAATACCCATAGACAATATGGAAACAATTAGGCGTGACTGTCTTCCAATAAAATTTTATTTATGAAAACAGGTGGCTAACTGAATTATCCATAGGCCAAAGACATCCCACTCCTAGTCTAATGGGTAACCAAATCAAACTGTCAGCACAATATTTTCTTTACAAAATAGTTCCCTGATATGTTCATATCAACATATTTAAGGAAAACTGCCAATTATATTACTGGCAAACAGTGGTAACATATAAAGCAACACAGAGTAATGCAAGTGATATTACCAAAATGGATCTGAATTTGTGAACATTTCTGAGACATGAACCACTAAATGCATATAAATGGGGATGAGAATCATGACTCTTAACATTTTTTAAGTATTAGAATTAATAGAGGCAAAATACTTAAAATGGTGTCATATCCATTTAAGATTTTTTAAGTGACAGCTAATGTTCTATTCTTATAGCAGTAACAGGAAATTTAATCACCATAAGCAGATAATACCATGAATGTCTACACACGTGTGGGTATATTTTTCCTGATTCTGATAGATATAAAATTATGGATATACTAGAATATAGGTCAATGAATTAAGTTAAAATTTGGGGTCTTGGTGTCTTAATGGGATATAATGAACCTATATATTGCAGAAATACATAATGCAGGCTATAAATTCTGATCTGCTAACTTTGCTTATGATTTTTCTAGTAACTCTCCTCAACCTGTGCAATTCCTCTTTGAATGGAGCTTAGATAGAAGGGATAAATACTATAACTTGTACAGGAGTAAGTATCTAAGTTAACGTTAGTGTGAGGTATGAGTGGGTTAGGAAATAGAAATATATAAAAGACAACTTCAAAAATTCTAGTTGCTTAAGAAATGTTCAAATAGGTTAAATCTCTTGCATCAAAAAGTATGGGTATCCTCTTCAAAATGAAGAAAGCTGTTTATTGGCATCATATTAAAAAGATAAAGCTCTATGCCAAAATCTCTTTGCTGATACAAACAGGAAAATCTGTTTTATACAGCTGGAGTTAGAACTGCTGCAGAGGTTCATGACTCCTTTAAACATGCAGAAGTACTTGTTATCCAAAATTGTATTTCTAAGATGATGGCTACTTAAAATGGGGTGACTCACCTTTAGAATATACCAGATAATTACCTGGCTTTCCCTACTAGAGTGAGGTATTAATTATAGAAGCTAATTAGTGACCTGTTTCAGCAAGATCTGATCACAGAGGCTTTCATTTATAGATGCACAGTGGAGAAAACCTCCCAGCAACTGTGATTATTACCGTTATTTCATTTTTATTGCTTTTCCCATTCAAAGGGAGACCACGGAAAGTCAACAATGCAGTTAATTTGCTTTAGCAAACTGGAAAATGCAAGATAATATTATTTCCTTATGAGTTAGAAACTACTGAGGAATATAACTACAGATTCTAAAAGTTTAGAGTGGCATCTAAATAATAATACCTGGTTTGCATATCTCAGCTTTCCTACTTCCTACAGAAATGCATAATATCTTAAATGGACCACAGAAACAAGTCAATGCAGACAGTGTAAAATTCTCTCAAGCCAGATTACTATCAACTTTGTTTACCACCCTGTAGTTCAGTTGGGAATCTGAACTCCTGGGCACCAATTTTTCACATTTTCTACTGCAGAAAAACATGCTAGTTTTAGAAGAAAAAAATGCATACTCTCTCACTCTCTTCCCCTGAGCCAGGGACTCCAGAATTGTTTCAAGCAGAAAGTTTCTCAAATATTCCTTTTTGATGTAATTATTACTTTTTGATGTGACTATAGTATATTATTTCTCCTTGCACTGACTTTATTATTACTTCTTTTTCTGTATCAAAACATCAACTTATCATTATCAAAATTAACATGGCATGACAGAGAAGGAAAAGAGAGAGTAGTTCAGCAAATTTGGAAGTACGAAACCACACAATGGAACTCAGATATGGGTAACCTTAGTAAGATTAAGCCTGGTGGTTTTATCTCTTGATATATCCTTTGCCAAATATGTTAGGGAACTGAGATAAAATTAAAGATACACTTCAATGCATCAAACGACCTTCATTGGTTACTTTACAAACTGCAGGGGGGGAAAAAGCAAAAAGCTTTTTTTTTTTTTTCATAATCCAGGAACTCTCCCTATAGAGACATGAAATGGGGAGAGGTTCAGCAATAATCAAGATAACAAAACACATTGTCTTACCATGATTCACTCAAAATGCAGAAAAAAGAGGAATTTATTTGGAAAATAATACCAGAAAACAGGAACAAGGGGCCATGGAGAGGGAAACAGGAAAGAATGGTACCATGAATGCATTTTATTAAGTTGGCAAATGTACAAGTAGCACCAGATCTCACCAGAGCCTTTCTAGGAGCGCAAAGAGGCCCACTCAGAATTAGCCAAATAACTCCAGGGAAGACAGTAAATCCCACGCATGAAGCAAAAATGAGCTGTGGTCCACCTAGAATTTTACCTTCAGCTAGAATCAGAGGTGAGGGTATGAGAAAGGCAAAAAAGATACCTGACAGGGGATTCAGTTTGACTGATGGAACTGAGTCAGTTCAGATCACTCCTCGTTCTTGGCAGAGCCGGTAGATGGAAGAAAAGCAAGACTTGCGGGTGTGAGAAGAAAAGAATAGGATAGCATCATGAAGACTCAGATGACCCTATCACTGAAAAAAATCACAGTTAGAGCCAGGAGAAGATTTAGGGAAATGTTTTGCATTTTCCAAGAACCCCAATTGCCTCAGTATCTGCAAAACAGTTTTTCTCCCCTCAGCACTTTGCCTCTGGGATAACAATGTGTCATTATGAGGAAGAAAAAGACAGCTGTTTGATAGTGGAAAGAAGCTGTAAGGAGATTGAAAAGGCAACAGTAGGATTTATGTATGCAGACAGTAAAACGAAGAACTGACATGGCACCAGATGGGATTAATAGCAGAGGGGACAAATTAAGAAGCTCTCCCAGGAAACAAGCAAAAACGTGAAAGGTCTATAAAATAAAGAAGGGAGGTGAGAGTGCTGTACAGGGCACAATCCCACTGCGCTACAGCAACTCGGGAGCCACGCTGCCCGGGGGTAGTGTAGCCATAGCATGGAAACAGCCTGGATTTCTGAGTCACCGTTTGCAAGAGAAACATCAGGAGAAGCACCTGAAAGTGGTCCACAGCAATGTCTAATGACTGTCTCGCCTTATGTCACTGAGACTTTTTTCCTCCTTCCTTCTCTCTCCCTTCCTTCCCACCTTCTTTCCTTACCTTTACATTACGCATTTATTGCCACAGAATAATCTGCCCTATTCTGATTAACACAGAAATGGAAAACTAATATGGTGATCATATATCAATATACAAATACCTTTGATAGCTCAATTTTCACTAAAGATTGTATTTGTTAAAGAACATTTACTACGGCGCCGTGGCTCACTTGGCTAATCCTCTGCCTGTGGCCCTGGCACCCTGGGTTCTAGTGCCGGTTGGGGCACCGGATTCTGTCCCGGCTGCTCCTCTTCCAGTTAAGCTCTCTGCTATGGCCCAGGAGGGCAGTGGAGCATGGCCCAAGTGCTTGGGTCCCTGCACCTGCATGGAGACTGGGAGGAAGCACCTGGCACCTGGCTTTGGATCAGCGCAGCACCGGCTGTAACGGCCATTAGGGGAGTGAACCAAGGGAAGGAAGACCTTTCTCTTTGTTTCTCTCTCACTGTCTATAACTCCCTCTCTTTCTTTCTCTCACTGTCTAACTCCGCCTGGCAAAAAAAAATTAAAAAAAAAAAAAAAGAACATTTACTGAAGGTGAAGAAAATGTGATTGTATTTGTACATCAGAATTTTTATCTCATTTGTAGAAATATGTTAATTATGACAGAGATGTGAATGGTTTCCGAAGATCTCAAATATAATAACTATTTTCAGGGTCCCTATTCTCCCAATCCAAATGTAAGTGCTTGCTGTGTAAATGAATGTAGCTACAAAAATATTAAAATGATTGTCAGATAATTTGAGATATTATTTATTTCAAAGTGAGTGAAAATCAAAGCGAAACAGCTTTGTATAGGAGGACAAATATCATTTCATAGTGGCAAAAGACACAATTCATAATATAGTTAAGAATCATAAACCATTAAGTAACAAAAAAATGGAACTGAACTAAATTAAGTAAAATCTCTTAGAAAATGGAATGTTACTTTATTATAATTTTCCCAGCTTTGGGCAGGTCAAATAACTCAAAATGAAGTTGTAGAAGTTTTGAGTAATTTAATTTAAACAGATGAATTGCATAAATTAGATGTATTAAGAAATAACCATTTTAAACATTAATGAAAATTTAAGGATATGAGTAACACCAAGAGTGTTTCCAAGTGTTCTTTTGGAAAACAAATTACTTTCAGTAGCATTCCTGATGTTTTCTTCACACACAGTCAAGGAAATTTTAAATAAGGAAGTAAGCAAGGACACAGTGAAAAGAACATTTTGTTTTTCAATTTTTATTTATTTATTTTCACTTTATTTGGAGAGCAGAGAGCCAGTTAGACACATGTCCACAATGACCAGAGATAGGCCAGGCCAAAGCCAAGAGTATGAAACTCAATCTAGGTTTCCCACAGAGGTGGCAGGAACCTGGGTACTTGGGTTAAGACGCCACTTGGGATGCTCATACCCAACATCAAATTGCCTAGATTTGGATCCTGCCTCTGTCTCTGAAAGCAGCTTCCTGCTCATGTACACCTTTGGAGGCATCAGGGACTCACATTCTTGGGTCCCTGCCATAACTGTTGTAGGATTTGGAAAGTGAGCCAGCAGATGAAAGATCTCTTTCGTCTTTCAAATAATTGTGTCTAAATTGTCAACAAATTTTGAAAAAAAAATTATAAAACACTAGAACTAAATGTAAATGTCAGGGGTCATATAAATTCAGCCATGTGCTTGCAGTTACAATTATGCTTTGCCTATCTTGCATTATTTTCTCACTGACTATCACTGCTTACTAAGTTAAGCCCTTCACAATCTGCATTTGAGCAGGGGACTAACTTCAGAAAGCACTCTTAGACCTCACGACAGAGTAAAACTGAAGCGAGTCGGCTCCATCTGTTTTCAGAAGAGATCATGGGGACAACAAAAAGAAATACAAAGAAGTAAAATTTTTGTGAACCAACAATGAGTGTCCAAGCAAGGGAGTTAGTGGGCCGAGATCTTGCCTCTCTCAACTTCCATTGTGTTGGGGGTGTCTGGACTCCACAGAGTAACATAAGACAAACAGAGAAAATGTGATGGGTTCAGAGTGCTTGCAGAGATGGGAAAATAGTACAATGCAGGTAAGGACAACTCTAAGATGGTTTCTAACTCAAAAACAGCAGTTATTAATCACAAACAATGGCAGAAGTCAGTGCAGAGGATTCAAGGATAAACGCAGATCAGAGAGGCAAGAGTTGGGCTCATGGAACAGGATGTCAACCTGGAGGACTTTGTGTGGACAGCATCTTCCTAAAGCTGCACTAAACTGTAGGACAAGAAATTATTAGCCTGTGACCTGACATCATATGGAAATTCTTATCTTTCTCAAGAATGTATCTGATAGAAGAACAGTTATTGAGGTAATAGTGTCATAGCTTCTGCAATACCTGGTATCTATGCGGGATATGGCCCAAATAAATGGGAGGGAGTACATAGTGTTACAAAGCTGTGTCTATCAATATTTTATCTTTACCCTTAAATGTGCAGAAACGTTTCTAAGAATCTACAGTAGATTTGAAAGGGGCCATACAGATTACTGAGCCCATAATACATTAATTGTACCTCAAAAATATGCATCCAGTGTTGGCAATTTTTACCCTTGTGTGAGGCACTTGTATCTTTTTTTCTTCTCCTTCTTCTACCATAATCCACTCTACTCCACTCTACTCAGAACATCCATAGTGGTATTATGACTATATGGATCATGCCACTTTTCCTCTTAAAACTCTTAATTGTTCCTGCTGCCATTTGATTGAAATTAAGTGCTGCTCATGACATTCAAAGCCCTGCGAAATCTTGCTTCACGTGGCAGAGGTCTCCAAATGCAACAATGCCAATTCCTCTTGCTGAGCACACTGCAGCCACATTGGCTTCCTGCTGCGTCATGGATTTCAAGCCCCCTTGCGATGTCAAGGTGTGGCACTTGCTGTGACCTCTTCTTTGAAAGCTCTGCTGCTGGCTGTTGAAATTGCTGGCTCCATCTCTTTCTTTGTGTGTCAGTTTGAATATCATAACCCAAGGGGCCCTTTTCCATTTTGTCTGTGGTCTTTGGAATAAATATTTTCTCTAAGCTATAAAGAGCACTTTCCTGGGTTATATGATTGGCCTAGACATTAGGACGCCAGCTAGGATGCATGCCTGGGTTTAAGATCCAGCTCTACTCCCAACGCCAGCCTCCTGTGTGCCAACAGGCGGTGACTGAAGCAGTTGGGGCCCTGTTTCTCTAATAGGAGATCTTGATTGATCTTCAGGCTCCTGGCTTCAGCCTGGCCTTGCCCCAGACATTGCAAGAATTTGGGGAATGAACCAGAGGATAAAAATGCTCTTGCTCATTTTCTTTTCCTCTAAAAATTAAATATTATAAGCCATTTTTGCATATGTTTACTTGTTTAAAGATCCTTCTACCTATTAAAATTTAAGCCCCATGAGGAAAACAGCCATATCTCACCTAGTCACCACATCACCTCTGTGATGTGCCTAGTTTAGAGTTAGTAATAAGTATTTATTGAAAGAGTGAATCAATGCATAAATGAATACATAGCTAATGATGATTTCCTATAGAACCAGTTTCATCCATTATCTTATTATATCTTTTGATGACATAAAACACACAATTTCCAAGGTGATATCTATGGGGACAGCTCGAGCATGTGTTCCATATTCTGTTGATCTTAATACTACCTTCTCTTCAAATATTTTCCCATCTTATTTTGTATTTCTTGTACCACTTCTATCTCCTTTTTTATTAGTAACACTTTTTAAAGATCTACACTAAGAAAAGGAAAATTCCCCACTAATTAGCAACTCAATAATGCCTTTGACAGCATTGCTAAGATGAATTGTAGCTTTCAAAAGACCATGAATAAGGTTAATGAAAAAAATATGTACAGAGTGAATATGAAATTAAACAAGGTTTAACTTAGGTATGACCTTCCCATGAACACTATTTTTTTGTAGTTCATTGGCCTTTCTAAAGTACATTTGAGTTCCCTTGAAGAAGCCCTTATACTAACTCTTGAAGTTTTTGAGGATCTGTTTGTAAAACAGCACTGTCATGGCTTTCTTTCTTTTTTTAAAAGGAATTTATTAATACATTAGAGTCTCAGGTCAGAGCAAATGTATGATAATTACTACAACACAATTCTCATCAATTCTCTTAATGGGATAGTAAATACAAAGAGAACAGATTCAATGTAGTTCATGGATATAATTCTAAAAATATACTGAAATTTCCCTTTTTCTCTTTTTTCCTTCCTTTGTTTCTTTTAATTTTTGAGATAACATCTATCAATTTACATTGAACTCAAAGGTTAATGCTCCAGTACATAAAATAATTCATCAAGTAAGACCATAGTTCAACAGGACTATAGGCAAGGGCTATAAAAATAATCAAGGGCTTTAAATAATAATCAAATGAAAAGATGACAATTTCATTCATATAAAGTAAATTTTAAAATAATCACAAATCATTAAAAGTATATTAGTATATCAATTTTTTTTTTGACAGGCAGTGTTAGACAGTGAGAGAGAGACAGTGAGAAAGGTCTTCCTTTTTCCGTGGGTTCACCCCCAAGTGGCCGCTATGGCCGGTGCGTTGCGCCGATCCGAAGCCAGGAGTCAGGTGCCTCCTCCTGGTCTCCCATGTGGGTGCAGGGCAAGGACCTGGGCCATCTTCCACTGCCCTCCCGGGCCACAGCAGAGAGCTGGACTGAAAGAGGAGCAACCAGGACAGAATCTGGTGCCCCAACCAGGACTAGAACCTGGGGTGCCGGTGCCGCAGGTGGAGGATTAGCCTAGTGAGCCATGGCGCTGGGCAAGTATATCATTCTTAACCATTGGTTTGACAAAAATATAAAGTTTGATACAACTATATTTGCTGCAATACTGACACACTGGCATTTCTTTATTTTTTTTTTCTTTCATTTTTTCATTTTTAATTTCAACACCTACATAAAAGGGAGAACTGCAATATTTGTCATTTTGTGTCTGGCTCACTTAACATGATTTCCTCCAGATGTATTCAGCTTTTTGCAGATGATAGAATTTCATTCTTTTTATAGCTGAATAATATTCCATTGTATGTATGTATATACATGTATGCATATACATGTATGTATATACATTGTATGTATGTATATATATGCTAATCCTCCGCCTGCGGTTCCGGCATCCCGGGTTCTAGTCCTGGTTGGGGCACCGGTTCTGTCCCGGTTGCTCCTCTTCCAGTCCAGCTCTCTGCTGTGGCCTGGGAGTGCAGTGGAGGATGGCCCAAGTGCTTGGGCCCTACACCTGCATGGGAGACCAGGAGGGAGTGCCTGGCTCCTGGCTTCGGATCGTTGCACACCGGCCGTAGCGGTCATTTGGGGGGTGAACCAACGGAAGGAAGACCTTTCTCTCTGTCTCTCTCTCTCACTGTTTAACTCTGCCTATTGGGAAAAAAAAAAAAAGAAAGAAAGAAAGAAAGAAAGAAAGAAAGAAAGAAAGAAAGAAAGAAAGAAAGAAAGAAAGAAAGAAAGAAAGAAAGAAAGAAAGAAAGAAAGAAAGAAAGAAAGAAAGAAAGAAAGAAAGAAAGAAAGAAAGAAAGAAAGAAAGAAAGAAAGAAAGAAAGAAAGAAAGAAAGAAAGAAAGAAAGAAAGAAAGAAAGAAAGAAAGAAAGAAAGAAAGAAAGAAATCTCCATATGTTTTCCAAAGCAGCTGCACTGATTGACATTCTGACCAACTGTGCATAAGAGTTCCTCTTTCTCCACATCCTCACCAGCATGTTACATTTTGTCTTCAGAATAACCACTCTGACAGCAGTGAGGTGATATCTCATTGTGGTTTTGATTTGATTTTCTCTGATGGCTGGTGATGTTGAGCATTTTTTCATGTGTATGCTGGCCATTCACATTTCTTCTTTTGGGAACTATCTATTGAGGTTCTTTGCACATTTCTTAACTGGATTGATTGTTTTTTGTTGTTTCATTTTGTTTTAGTTGTTGATTCATTCTGGATATTAATCCTTTGTCAGATAGGTAACTTGCATTCCCATTCTGTTGAATATTTCTTCGCTCTATTGACTGTGCAGAAGCTTCAGAATCTGGTACAATCTCATTTGTCTTGTTTTGCCTTTGATGTCTGTACTTCTGGGGATCTTATCCAAAAAGTCATCACCTGGCTGGCACCGCAGCTCACTAGGGTAATCCTCCGCCTCCGGCACCGGTACTACGGGTTCTAGTCTTGGTTGGGGCACTGGATTCTGTCCCGGTTGCTCCTCTTCCAGTCTAGCTCTCTGCTGTGACCCGGGAAGGCAGTGGAGGATGGCCCAAGTGCTTGGGCCCTGCACCCACATGGGAGACCAGGAGGAAGCACCTGACTCCTGACTTCAGATCAGCTCAGTGTGCCAGCCACAGCGGCCATTTGGAGGGTGATCAAATGGATAGGAAGACCTTTCTGTCTCTCCTTCTCTCACTGTCTAACTCTGCCTGTCAAAAGAAAGAAAGAAAGAAAGAAAGAAAGACAAGACAAGACAAGACAAGACAAGAAAAGAAAAGAAAAGAAAAGAAAAAGGCATCACCTACACCAATGTCTTTGAGGTATATCCCCTACATTTTCTTCCAGCAATGGCATAGTCTCAGGTCTTAAATTTAGGTCATTGGGGTATCTTGAGTTGATTTCTCTGTATGTTGAGAGGGAAGGATCTAATTTTCATATAGTGTGCCCTATTTTGCCAGCACCATTTATTGAAGTGATTATCCTTTCTCCAATACATGGTCCAGGCACTTTAGCCAAAAATCAGTTAACCGTATAGATGTGGATTGATTTCTGGACTCTCTATGCTGTTCTACTTATCTATGTGTCAGTTTTTATGCAATTACTATGCTGTTTTAATTACTGTTCTTTGATTTCTTAGCTTCTAGTTGCTACAGTCAGCCTTCTGAATACCCGTTGTTGTGTTTTCCTTTTTCCATTTTTTTCCCCATTAGGGATCTATTCATACAGTGTGTCCTGTTTTCCCAAAGAGGTGAACAGGTCATCTGAACCAAGATGTCTCTTAGCTACCTTTGTACTCCCTGTCTTATTACAGACCTATCATTTTAGGCATTCAATAAAAAATAGTGCATCTTGGAATTGAGACAGACTTAGAAAAAATTCTATATTACTCTCAAGTCTTTTGGTAGCAACTATCAGAATGCCAACGTAGATAGCTCAAGTTGAAATAATTACCAATGTAGAAACTTTTAAGTTCGGAGAATGAATTCACTTAGATTTGCATAGAGTCAGTTTTGTCAAGGGTTTTACACTTCTCTCTCTAATAATCACCTTCAACTCCTGTTTCCATTTTATTCTTTCAGGAAGGAGGAGAGATGAATACTGACAATACAAAGCTAAGTAACTTTATTACAACTTTCAACCCAGAAGAGAACATCAGTTTATCCCATATCAAGGAGTTTTAGTAATGCTTCTATTGGCCACATATCCTGCTTGTAACAATTACTGTGACACTGTATTCACAGTTTGGGTTAATCTGTTTCTGCCTAAATAACAATCTTGCTCTATTGAGGTGGGGCATGGTACTGAACTGTGACCAGGAAAAAGCTTTTCCTCCACAGTTGTTCTACACAGACACATTACATATTTCTATTTCATACAACCTCAAATGCTTCTTAATAAATGAATACCTTGTAATTTATGCCCAAGTATCTATTTAAGAGTCTTCCATGTCAGAAAGGATACTACATCTAGAAGTTTTCCATTTCATTTTATTTTGTTGTTGTTCCTTAGCTAACTCTTTTCCATGGGACAGGAGAATGTGTTAACAAACCAATAAACTTAAGACGGGTTTTGAGACTAGCTCATAATGTCTACTTGGTTTTGAAGATGTAGTGGAGCCGCGGCCTTTGTCAGCCAGCAATTTTCACACCTTAAGTCCTTAACCCTCCTAGCTGATAATTAATTTCACAGTTACAGCATAGCAGTATCAGCTTGCAGTGAAAGAGTCTGGACAAATCTAACACAAGACGGGCATGAGGTAAGGCAAAAGTAATCATTATTTCACAGGTGTTTTTTATTTTTCCCATTTTCTTGAGTCTTGTGAATTTATTTACATGACAATTTGAAAATGATGTTTGGGCCATAATGGCTCCTAGACTGTTAAATAGAGGAGGGGCCTGGGGACTTGCAGAGCTAGTAATGGGAAACCCGACTGAGCTAACATTTTGACACTGGCTTCTTCTACAGAGAGGCAAACAGAGAAGAGGGACTGAAAGGAAGCTGTCACTAGGAAATCAAAAAGAAAAAAGAAATAAAGAAACCTGCAGAGCACACAAAAGGAAGACCAAAAAAACCAAAAGAGTTAATTAACAAAAAGGTGACATCCAAACACTTGCAAACACAAGTGGGAAGAACGTATCAAGGAGTAGGAAAGATTAAATAAGCAGGGAAGCTTGGAAATCACATACTAATATAGCCAAAAATAAAACAATTGCATAAAAAGCAATGAGAACTGTCAAAGTAGAATTGTTAGAAAACATGCTACATGCATATTGTAGCTGCAACATACGTATTGAAGTATACAGACTTTTTTTTTTTTAACTTAGACCACCTTTTGGCAAGACCCAATTGTTTTTCCATATCTTGTCCTCTATATTAAAATATTGCCCCCATACAATTATCTGCTTTAAAGGAACAGCAATATTTGAGACTTTCAGTCTCATTTGCATTTGCCTACTCCTATCCTACAGAAGCTTCTCTACAGTAAGCCATCATTCGTTGGTGCTCTGTGGGTGTCTTTGCATCGAACGCTCAGAATACATTTGCAAGGTTGACATGTTTATCTCCCTTCCAGAGAAAGCAGAAAATCAGAAGCTCTTGGAGGTTAATTAGCTTGTACACTGTCCTGCAGATTGCAAATGTAAGGATAGAGAGTAAGAGATAGTAAGCTTTCTTATATGCTGACAATTAAAAATGCCCACTAAAGTGACAGCCTTCTTCATGAGGTGGTGGGTCCACCCTTACCAAGGATATCCCGGATGACAAAGCCTTGTCAGGAATACGTTGCTTGTGTTTGTCAGACAGCAGCAATTGCTGATCTCTGTGATGCTTCCAATGGGAATATCATTTGATTACATAACACTCAGCGTATAATTGTTGTACTTTTACTTTCCTATTCCAAGACAGCTTTTTAGCATTTTAATAAGAGGAGGAAAAGTACACTTGTTTCTCCTCCTAACTTTCCCTGGAAATCAAGGAGCCAATTTGGCCTGACCACTATCAATGTCTCCCATTCAAAGCAACAGGCAGAACAGGACAGAATTCTTTAAAATAATAACAAAAACTATAAAGTGAATATATATCTATGAGTCTGGCATGTTAGTATTTTATCCACTTGCCCAATGTTTAGAATGACTTCCTTTGGTCTTTACTAGAATTATTGGTATCAGACACCCTACTAGTTGGCAAGCACAGTTTTTAATGTATTGCCTGTATTTATTACACATACTTCACTTTGATTCCATTATTATCCAGTGTTTCAAGAACAAAACAGAGGCACAGGATAGTTTAATTTCTTTCCACAGCCACATAGCATATAATGAGCAGGGCCAGTGTCTTAGTGAGTTCCAGGCTTTGTAACAAAGCACCTCAGGTAGGGTGGCTCTACTTCACACTGTCTGGAGGCTGGAATTCTGAGATCCAGGGGCCACCCAGGCCAAGTTCTGGTGAGAAGTTTCTCCTGGGTTGCCGATGGCTCCATCTTCATGACCTAATCCCTTTCTAAAACTCCCACCTCCACATACTATCACATAAGAGATGAGGATTCAATTTATGAACTTGGCCTGGGGTACCAGGAGTTTACAAACTAACGGTCTCTAGTAGCCAGCAGATGTGAAGAGTCTGGACTCCTAACAGTGACATCAGAGTTTTTAAAACTTCAGCAGGCATCAGAATTACCTGGAGAGCTTTCATAAATGTCAGAGTTCTGGGCTCCAACCCTGTAGTTTCCTACAGAGTATGTCTGCAATCAGAGTTAAACAGGCATACTTCAAATAAGTTTCCATGTAGTTTGGCTTCTACTGGTCCAAGGGCAGCATCTGGAGAGCCACTGCAGTAAATAATATTGCCTCTTACTTTCTCCTCTATTCCTTTAAAGAGTGACAGAGAGTCACTTATGAAAGAAATGACTGAAACTGGAGATAAGCAGTATTGATAAACTGCTTTTTCTTGAAAGGATTGAGAGCGGTCTTCAAGAATGTAATAATTTTTCACATGTGCATTGTTGTACGGGGGCATTATAACCAGAGAAATATATTGACCAGTCGATCCTTTGGAACTCCTTGTATTACATGGAACTGTAGCGAGACCACAGCCACAGGCTGGGTAAAACAAACATTTTCAACAAAGCATCCTGAGTCCAAAGAAAGAGAACCAAGGGTCAAAAAGAGGTAGCCAGGTGCAGTCACTAAGCTTAAGGACAACAGCCAAAGTTTAAAATGTGTGATGAATACACACATTCAGAAACATGTCAACTCAAACCACCACAGAAAGAGTGGAAGCCAGGCTGGGTATTGAGGGTAGCAGTGCAGGTGCCAAATGTGGGGACCAGCATTACGGCACAGTTAGTGCAGTGGTACCTGTGAAGCCAGCATCCCATATGAGAGTGTGGGTTCAAGTCCCAGCTGCTCCACTTCAGATCCAACTCCTTGCTAATGCACCTGGGAAAGCAGCAGAAGATGACCCAAGTACTTGGGCCTTTCCCACCCACATGGGAGACCTGATGGACTTCTGAGACCCTGGCTTTGGCCTGGCCCAGCTCCAATCATTGTGGCCATTTGGAGAGTGAACCAGCACATGGAAGACCTCTTTCTCGCTCTGTCTCTCCCCCTCTGTTACTCTGCCTTTCAAATAACCTAATATTTTTTAAAGAATATGCTGCTGGGGCCAGTGCTGTGGCACAGGGGGGTTAATGCCCTGGCCTGAAGCACCAGCATTCCATATGGGTGCTGGTTTGAGTCCCAGCTGTTCCACTTCCTACCCAGCTCCCTGCTAAATGCACTAGGGAAAGCTGGAAAGGATGGCCCAAGTCTTTGGGCCCCTGTGCCCGCACAGGAGACCCAGAAGTTGCTCCTGGCTTTGGCCTGGCCCAGCCCTGGTCGCTGGGGCCATTTGAGGAGCGAATCAGCAGATGGAAGACCTGTTTCTTTCTTTCGCTCTCTCTCTCTGAAACTCTACCTTTCGAATAAATAAAATAATTCTTAAAAATAAACGAATATGATGCTTAGGACACCCACATCCCAGAGTTCCTGAATTGTTCAAGTTCCCTATCACAGCATTAAATATAGTGTCACAATATATGAGTCAGCACATTTGCAAATGTTTGGAGCAGCCTCTCAGAGATAGTTATATTAACTCAACTTACCTAGGAAATAACTAAAAACAATAAATTTCAAAAAGTGCTACTAAAATTCATCACATTTAAGATACAGCCAATCTGCTTTTCTTCATTCTTATGTTTACAAAATTTAGCATATACATCCTATGGCTCCTAGAATATTCACAGATCACAAGCTTGTGAAAGCATTGCATGATTGGAATCACAGGTGCCATTGGTTCACATCCAGAGGCAGATGTATTAGAATCAATTATCTTTGGGGCTGGGGCTGTGGCATAGTAAGTTAAGCCTCTGCCTGTACCACTGGCATACCATATGGCAGCTGGTTCGAGTCCTGGCTCCTCTACATCTGATTTAGCTGCCTATAATGGCCGGGGAAAGCAGCAGCATATGGGCCAAGCGCTTGGGTCCCTGTACTCGCATGGGAGACCTGGAAGAAGCTCCTGGCCCCTGTATCAGCCCCAGCCATTACAGCCATTTGGGGAGTGAATCAGAGGACAGAAGACCTCTCTCTGTGTCTGTAACTGTGCTGCTCAAATAAATGAATACATCTATAAAAAAATTTAAAGAATCAATTATCTTTTCATGAGCTTGACAAAATATAAACATATCACAACTTCATGAAAAGCATCAAAAACAGGTTAGTGAAATACATCATTCCTCTAATCTCTATATTTGATAGTTAAATATATAATTAATTGACACACACTTACACATACATATACGTATACAAATGTATTAAAGAACTCAGAGATCATCAACTCAGATGCTACCAGTCGGACATGCATTTTGCTGACAGAATAATAGATCTCAATAAAATTGAACACGATATTTTCCAAGAGGAAAGAGCACAGAATGCCTGGGATTTCTTCTCTAGAGAAGCTTGAAGAAAAATTGACAAATCTAATATATACTGAGATTGGACGTATTATGTATCAGCTCTATTCCTGGGATTCATGTAAACTGGGAGCAAAGAAAATTTTTGGAGTGGGAGACAGAGAAAGCATGACTACAGATTACAGTGTGATGTGATTTGTCCTAGATACCTTCCGAGAAGGCTTACAAGTGAAGAAGTGACACCTAAGCCAGAGTGTGTCCAGGAGAGTCTTTCCGAGGATGCAAAGCTCGGTGTGAGATTTTGCAAGGCAATGGAGAGTCAGGCCAAGAAGGAGAAGAGGGAAAGTCACTTCAGATAGAGGGATCATTGAGCAAGACTGACGTGGGCTGATTTCATATTGAGAAAGAAGCTGTGGAAGATGAAACATTAACAGGTTCTCTCTGAATGTAGATTTTCATGGACAAATTCAAAACCAAGGTGAGAAGTTGAGTGTCTTTTCAGTTAATGAAACGTTTTCTTTTTTTAAAAACTTTTTATTTATATAAAGGGAAAAATTTTATGTATTTAACATACACAATTTTAAGATCATAATGACATTTTCCATCCTACCCTCCCTCTGCCTTAACTTTCCTTTTTATTTTTCAATAACATACTTTCATAATTGCAAGCTGAATGCTCCACTAAATACAGAATTCAACAAGTAGTAAGTAGAAAATCCAGTGTTCCTTGAGAGTATAAATAAGGGCTAAAAACAATATTTAAATCTCAAAATGTCAATTTTGCTTATATACATTACTTATTTTGTACTCTGTATATTGGTTACCACAGATCAGGGAAAACATCCAATATTTGTCTGTTGAGGACTAGTGTATTTCGCTAAGCATAATGGTCTACAGTCACATCCATTTTGTTATGAAAGACAGAATTTCATTCTTTTTTAAGGCTGAGTAGTATTCTGCCCTGTATGCATACAACAATTTCTTTATCCAGTCATCATTGATGGACATATTTTAATTGCAATGAACTTGAATATCTTTCATAGGCGAATGTGGGACAAATATATTCATGAGTATAACATGCAACACTCTAAATCTTACTTGATTCTGGGAAAAAGTTTTGCTTTTCCTTTTTTCTTCTTGAGTATCTTAGTTATACCAAATGCCACCATGAGGACACCCTACAATAGAAAATTTCCATGGAAAAATGGGTTTTCTCCTTAAACTGAGGTCTGAGGTGCTGAAAGGAGCACTGGTTAAGGGGTCAGAAGGCCTGGGTTTGTACTGCAGGTAAGTCACTAGCATCAAATGTGAGGCTTTGGACATTCTTCCTCTGTGTTCTGCTCCATCACTAAAACCTAGGAGATTTCTGAAGACTCATCTAATTATCAGAGCACAGCAAAGTCCCTACTTGGCTGCACCATCATTTCCAGCATTTACCAATCGTCATTGTCAGAAAACCTTGACTGAATAGTCCACAAGATTTATATTACTGATCAAATTTGCTACTGAGTTTAAGGAATATTTTTATTGTGCCATGATTCAAATAGATCTTTTTGAAAGCTGTCAATCTAATGTGTGCTTTTTTTTTCATACATTAATCAATTTTAAATAAAATACTTAACAAGTATTGTTGGTATTTAGCACTTGAGCCAAATTATGAAGCCAGGTACAATATTATTTTCTGCTATTCTCAAGGACAATTTTAAATGAGATGTCACATTGAAGTAATGTTATGCCTCTGAGAAGAGAAATCTAGAAATCTATTTTAATAATGAAATACAATAAGAAGCTATTCACAGTGAGAAGGATGCAGTCTTATTATAATATCCTAGACACTTTTTTTATTTTCAATGCTTTACTTACAGCACGCACTGGGGAAATAACATAGCTCCTGCATCCCTTGCACATGTATCTATAAATCAGCACAATATATGACCAACAGCATTCACAATTTCAAAGGAAACAAGAATGCTGAGTGAGTGGCCAGTGTGCCTTTTCATTTCAATCAGGTTGTTCTCACCCCAGCACTACTGACATCTTGAGCTACGTGTGCTTTTTCTTTTTTCCCTGGTGTAGGGGTAGGGGGCTCTATTGCCTGTGTAAAACTCCTCCCCAGTTGCAAACACCAAAATGTTTTCAGAAATTTCCCAATAATGTCTGGGAAACAAATGTGCTCCCATTTTTCCCCAATTTTAAATTTAATAATATAAAGGGAATAGATATCATGTATTTCATTGATAAAATTCTAATAATGTAATAACACTTTCTTCCCTCCTTGCCTCCTTCATTTCTTTCCTTTATGTCTTTTAATTTTTTACAATAAGATACATTCAATTTACTTTAGAATCACAGGCTTAATGTTTCTCTAAATAGAGAGCTCTACAAGTAAAAAGCAGAAAGGGCACTGTTCTACAGGAATATAGGTCAGGGGTATAAAGTTGAGAAGATGTCAATTTTGCTCATATATCTGTTTAAAAAAAATTGAACTGTATATATTAGCTACCGCTGTTCAGAGAAAACATGAACCTGGTCTTTTTGGGTCAGCTTATTTAAACTACTGATATAAAGTCGACACCTGAAGTCTAACTTTTGAAGCTCTCTTTTCCTGTCCTTTAGTATACACGCTTAGTACACCTGCATGGTGTTTCGTTAGAGGTTCTCATTCATATATGTGGTGTATTTTGTATGTTAAAATCTTCCATTTCGGGTCTCACTTTCGCATTACAATCATAAAGTGTTTACATGATAAAGATGAACAATTTCATTGATTATCTCCACCTGACTGGGTTGAATGCAGAAGTTAAAGCTTTCTTTGCCATGTGTTCTTCCAATTTCAGCTTAAACACTTTAAGGGATGGGGCAGATGCTACTTTACAAGGTGGCAAAGACATCATCATCTATGAGTCACAGTGTGTTCTTGCATCACTTCCAATTATGACCATTAAAGATAGGTTATGACCTAGCAACCTACACGAAGAGATCTCACCCTTTGGTCCACTCCCCAGACATCTGCAACAGCCAGTACTGGCCAGACGCAAGTCTGGAGAAAACTCCATCCAGCTTTCCCAAATGGGTGGCAAGGGTCCAAGTGTGCTGGAGCCATCATCTGCTGCTTTGCAGAATGCATCAGGAGGAAGCTAGATTAGAAGCAAATACCAGTACTGGAACCTGCACTCAGATGCCGGATGGGAGTATCCCAATGCCCCACAATGCCCACCCAGACCAGCTAATATTGTTTTAAATATACTCAGCTTGGTGTTGTTTCCTATTGTGTCTCTCAGAGTACTGCAAAACTTTACTAAAATACAAGCAAATAAGGTCAGTGTTGTAGCATAATGGGTAAAGCTGCCGCCTGCGATGCCAGCATCCCATATAGGCACCAGTTCTTGTCCTGGCTGCTCCACTTCCAATCCAGCTTCCTGCTAATTCACCTGGGAAAAGCAGATGAGGGTGGTTCAAGTGCTTGGGCACCTGCCACCCACATGGGAGATCCAGATTAAGCTCCTGGTTCCTGGCTTTGGCCTGGCCCAGCCTTGGGTGTTGGGGCCATCTGGGACATGAACCAGCAGTTGGAAGATCTCACTCTCTTCTCTCAGTATCTCTCCTTCTCTTTGTAACTCTGACTTTTAGATAAATAACTAATCATTTTTTAAAAAAAGCAAACAAACAAAACAAAGAAGTCCCTTGATTGCTGTAATATCTTTCTTCTCTGCTCTTTCCATTTCCTTGCAGGTGCTACACGATAGTTGCAGAAGTAGAACACAATAGCTGCACAATCAAAACCACTTGATTTAAAACATGCTACCATTTAAATGCCCATACCTGACAGAAGTCACCAAGAGAACAGAATTTGCTTTTCTGGAAGATCAGAAGTAGGAAATTACAACTTGAATGCAGTTGTTATTTTTAAGGCCCTTTTGAGAAATTGTTACAATGAATTCTAGCTGTTCATTCATGTGTACAAACTTACATAGCTGTTGCTCTATCAACATGAGCATATGTTGAAATACGGGCTGCATTGTTCATTTATATGCACATTTATTTGTTTTTGGACTTTTGGAAAAATGACCTTATACAATTCAACTGATAGATTGTTAAATGATCTTGTGTAAATCCTTTAAATTATACAGGCATTAATTTCATTACAGATGACTGTAAGATTCTTGGAAAGCCTTGCAGCTGGGCAGTTGTACTTTTTATTAGTCTTATAATGTAGTTGTTCAGTAGGCAATTATTACCTTGTATCCATTCTCCATTGTTGTTCTTGGAAATAAAATTCCAGGTTTGTTAAGTAACTACCCTTATTTCTATGACATTGGGACCATGACCCAGCCCAGTTCAGCAGTTATAGTGGGCAGTATGGGCAGTCATAGTGCTCTGATTCTCTTTATAGCTCCATCAATGGCTTGTGTCCCAGGGAGGAGGTATGCTGAAGGACTTCAGGTAAGATCAAATCACCCCTGAAATAAAACCCTTCAAAGAGAATAGCTCTTTTTGCCTCTGAATAGCTCACATCTAGAACGATATGTTCTGATCACAGGTAACTTTCTTGTGACAGGGAAGAAAATAGGCACAAGGGAAAACACACATCACTGATGACAGTGAAGAGCAAAGGAATGGGGTTGATCCAACCGAGCTGCTGATCATGCACCATGTGGCTAGTCTTGCTAATACCCCCGTCCTAGTGGTATCTGCTTTACCCTCTGCCTTTCAGTTAATAAATTTCACTTCAATTTATTGTGCCAACCATTTTCACAGCTACACTTGGCATTGGGAGTGAGTCCTCAGAAACACAATTTGAATAAAACTGGCATGTTCATCAACTTTCCTGTCACCTCTCTAAAAGGAAATTGCTTATTTCACACTCCTTACTGCCCTTTCCTAGGACCTAGAATCCATATATGGGGTAAATTAGTAAGAAATGAACAAGAGAATGATAGTAACAACACAGCAGATGCTAGAGTTACATGACAAAAAGAACTTTTTGGGGAATAAACTTCATTAAGCAAAGCCACCCTACCTCCTGAACGGTCCATGTGCATCTTTCTGGTAGATGCATAGTTCAACTCTATATTAATAAGTAGATTTCCGATCTTGTTTAACTACTGTATTTTGGAATCTCATTTTTACAATAGCTTAACCTATATCCACCCAGTGTACCATGTTTCAACACAACTCATTACTTTGTGAGGTAATATATTTCCTTTTTTATTTGAGTCCATTTGAACAGAGTGCTTCTGTTCCAAGCTGCCAAACTCTTTCTAATTGGTAAAGTCAGATTTCACATCTGTTGTCTGTGAACAAAGTAAAATAAGGCCTTATAAGACAACTTGTGAAAATTAATGTCTAGAGGGCATTTCAAGGCAGACTTAATCCAAATATACTCAGCAACTGAAATTTAAAAAAAAAAAATCATTGGGTGCACATTTTGAGATTTTCCAACTGTTTGCATACCTTCATGAATAATTGAAAGAGAAGTAAGTGTCTATAAATGAAGTAGAAAGTCTAGGAAGAGTTTAGAAAAATTTAAGCAAGTCTTCAAAGGAATGAGGGCTGTGGGAAAGTTATTATGATTCAGAATTGAAGATCCGGGGAGATTACAGGAGTTTTTTGAATCACTGATGAGACAGCCCAATGAGACCTAAGAAGTAACTAAAGTAAAACTGCCACGATAAAGGCCGGTGATAGGTGTGACTCGCTGTGCTCAGCTCCCTCATCACCTGCAATGAAGATGGCTTCTAAGTTGCTTTCCAGCTGCTCTAGAGAGGTAAAAGTGGCCCTTGTACACACCTGACGCTGTTCGTTCAGCAACCCGGAACATTTCAGGCTCCATTGTATCACAGACACCCAGCTGTGTGAGAAAAGGGACTTTATACACAATCAGTCTGGGGCTGGCACTGGTGACACTGGCATCCAATATGGCGCCAGTTCATGTCCAGGCTGCTCCATTCCATTCAGCTCCTTGCTAATGGGCCTGGGAAAGCAGCAGAGGACAGCCCGAGTCCTTGGGCCCCTGTACCCACTTGAGAGACCTGGAAGAAGCTCCTGGTTCCTGGCTTTTGCCTGGCCCAGCCCCTGTTGTTGGGGCCATTTGGGGAATGACCCAGAGGGTGGAAGATTCTCTCTCTTTCCATCTCTCTCTCCCTCCCTCTGTTCTCTCTCTATATATAATTCTGCCTTTCAAATAAGTAAATCTTTAAGAGAGAGAGATAAGCAAGGAGCAATCAGTCTGTTATGGGGCACATCCTGAGGGAGTTACAGATATACTACACCTGGAGAAAAATAATCCACTTAATGAAGAGCAAAGATTGAAATATGTGATGATGCAGTCTATTATCACTGTGGACTTCATGTGCAATATTTTTAGAAAGCAAAGAAAATTCCTGGTAGTCAGCTAAACCAATGTCCCAAGGTCAAGAAATAGATAAAATAATGTGATAATAACATCCTCCAACCCCCACCACCCACATAAGTAAGATAATTCTGCTTGAAATGCTGAGAATCTGACTTGCTTAATCTGAAGAGTAATAAAATTCCAGAAAAAGAACTTCAATTTTTTTGGGTTGTTAGTTTTCTGCCCTGTGCCTCTCAAATGTCTGAGTGATGATAATGTGTGAACATTTCAAATCAAAAACTCTGTGCATCATTATAAACTAACTTGTTTGAAATTTTGGATATTAAAAACAGCAAGCATCAGAGTGTTGAATATGTTCCAGAAAACATGTATAAGGATTTTACACATATTATCTGCTGCTACTGTGAGTATCCATCTTAATAAATATGAAAATTACTTCTAAGCATTTTTGAATACTACTTACAGTTACACAGGATACAAATGATAACCAGAAATCAAATACAGAGAATTATCTTCAAAGCATTCTTTAATCTGAGCCTATCAGGGAATGCTATATTATGAAGTCATTAATAAATGTCAGCAATAAACCAGTGAAGATAACATTACTTCATGAACATTTATCCATATTAACCAAAGAAAAAGAAAAATATATCATCTTATGCTTAATAGTTCTATGACAGAATGTCTACTAAAGGGACAAGAAATACTCCAGTTGTTATCAGCAGTATTGTGCTAAATTCTTATGCATTATTTCTATTGCTGTGGTCTCCTGCAATATAGACATACCAATTTTGGTATTACAAAACAAGAACAAATGTCAAAAATTATAAATTGTTACCCAGTTAAAAATTAAGAACCACATAATAAAAAAATAATAGAATAGAAACAGCTGACTGCTGTAAGAATATACATAACCATGGCCAGTGCGGTGGCTCACTTGGCTAATCCTCTGCCTGTGGCGCCAGCACCCAGGGGTTCTGGTCCCTGTCAGGGTGCCGGATTCTGTCCTGGTTGCTCCTCTTCCAGTCCAGCTCTCTGCAGTGGCCTGGGAAGGCAGAGGAGGATGGCCCAATTGCTTGGGTCCCTACACCCGCATGGGAGACCAGGAGGAAACACCTGGCTCCTGGCTTCAGTTCGGCGCAGCACACCAGCTGTAGCAGCCATTTGGGGAGTGAACCAATGGAAGGAAGACCTTTCTCTCTCTCTCTCTCTCACTGTCTAAACTCTGCCTGTCAAAAAATAAAAAAAAAAAATAAAAAATATGTAACCAAATTGTTCAAAAGGGCAAGAAAATAATGACAAAATAAGACAATATGGAATAAAAAGGAACAAATTAAGGTGATGCAAAAGAACTGATTCTTTTCCTTTTGTTTCGTTTCTGTAAAGAACCTATGAACTTCAAGGAACAGGACACCATAATATTTGAAAATCTGCCCAAAAAATCATCCCATAAATGTTAGTCAGCAAGGGGAGAGTGAGCTGTCAGTGAAAACTGCAATGTTATAGGTGAGGTCATTGTAATCATCTCTCCACTGAAAATAATATAATTACTAGAATAAAAATTTATAACTATCTCAATGTGTTTGCAGATCTGGAAAGATACTGAGTGAGACGAAATATTAAAGTGCAAAGCTGCTTTCTCCTGGTAGCATTTACCAACCTCACACTCAGGCTTTGGTGTGTTCCCTCTCCTTAGTGAGAAATCCCCAACTCAAGGCCAGCCTCATGGAAGTAAGACTCTTCTATAATATCCTCCCTCACATTATGTTGGAATTTGATGAATGCGCAAGCATAAATATGATCCTTATTTCCCCTTGAAAAATGTAAGCAGCGAAAAGAATCTTTGATGCTTAGGTTAGAATGAGAAAGGAGAGAAAAGAATAAAATGTTCCTAAGACGTTTCAGCCATGCATGACTTTCATAATCTGGACAGGCCAGGAAACCTCAAGCTACAAATCTTATTTTGGGTAGTCCCCACATGGCAGGTCCCTCAGACACTTAGCAGAATCAAGCACTCATTTGTTTGTAAGCAGGTGTATTTATTCCAGGCCTCAGGAAATTCGCACACTTATTGGACGGCAAAGACTAGCACATGAAGATAACCAACTACAAAAAACAAAATGAATGAGAACCAGCAGAAAAAAAAAGACAGCAGAAAAAGACATGTACTGAATTTTAAATATTGAAAACGTCAGACCAGCGCTGTAAATTAAAATGAACAAAACTTGTAGGTGTTTGGTGCAGTGGTTAGGCTGCAGCTTGGGATGACCACATCTCATATTGCATTACCTGGGTCTCAGTCCAGGCTCCACTGTGTGCACCCTGGGAGGCAACAGACGATGGCTCCTGTACTTGAGTTCCTGCCAGAGACATGAAGACCCAAATTCAGTTATAACTCTGGCTTCAGTCTGGTCTAGCCCCAGATGTTGTAGGCATGTGGGGTATGAATCACCAGATGTAATTCTCTCTCTCTCTCTCTCCTCTCTCTCCATCTGCCATAGAAATGGTTAAAGTAAATAATTAAATGTAAGGAAGAAAATGTCAGCATTGTGGCATATCACATTAAGTTGCTGCTTGTGATGCCTGCATGCAATATCAGAGTGTTGACTCAAGTGCTGTTTGCTCCACTTCAGATCCAGCTTCCTGCACATGTTCCTGGGAAGGCAGCAGAGCCCCTGCCACCCACACGGGATACCAGAATAGAATTCCTGGCTCCTAATTTCAGCCTGGCCCAGTTCTAGCTGTTGTGGCCATTGAATAACAGCTCTCTCTTTCTCTCTTTATCTGTCTGTCTGTCTGTCTCTCTCTCTCTCTCTGTGTCCCTCTTCTCTCCCTGTCTCTGTTTCTCTTTCTCTCTTTCAAATAAATATACAAATCTTTAAAAAATAAAAATGAAAAAAGCTTGGAAATACATGCAAGGGAAAGAAAATAATTAAATGGAAAAATCCAATTTAATAATCAAACGACATATTTTGATGGATCAAAGCAAAACAGAGTGAACTGGGTCAAGCATAAGCCAGAGTATCTGGAATTCAGCACAGAGAAATAAGATAGTAAATTTCAAGAGAAATTAAAAGATAACAGAAGAAAACAGAGCAAAAAGTTGGGAGAAATCTTGGAAAAAAAAGAGAAAGAAAAAAAGAAATACTGGAAATACCAGTTCAAATCTTTTCAGTATTTCCTCTAATACTGTAAAGGATTTAAATTATACAACATATCTGTGTTATTTAGGAGGGAAAATAATGGCCTGGATTGACCTTAGAATTTGAGAATTATACATGTTTAATTCACACATTAGTCATAAAGGTTAAAAATTAGCCTTACTACTACACAAATAAATAGGAAAAGTGGTTAAAACTGTTCTCAATCAAAATCAGATGAGAGAAAGAAGGAAAGAAACCTAAAAAGGTGGGACAAATAGAGAGTACAAAATACCAAAATAAAACAATAATTATGTAACTACAAATACATAAGCTCCTCTGATTAATGGTCAAAGCATGATGGCAGCAAAAAAAAAAAAAAAAAAAAAAAAAAAAAATCCCAAATAAGCAAAACAGGGCCTTCATCACCATCAGATCCTCATTAAAAGACACTAAAGCAACTTCTTCAAGCAGGAAAGAATTCTGAGATTCAAAAAGGAGTGAGGAAGAAATTAAGTTACAGGGGGCAAGTTTTGTGGTGTAGCAGATAAAGCTGCTACCTGCAATGCTGGCATCTCATATGGCCGCTAGTTCATGTCCCAGCTACTCCACTTCCAATCCATCTCCCTCCTAATGTGCTTGGGAAAGCAGTGGAAGATGGCCCAAGTCCTTTGGCCCCTGCTTCCCACATGGGGGACCCAGAAGAGGCTCCTGGCTTCTTGCTTCAGACTGGCCCATCTCAGGCCATTGAAGTCATTTGGGGAATGAACCAACAAATGGAAGATTCTCTCTCTCTCTCCCTCTATCCCTCTCTCCCTCTGTAAACTCTGCCTTTCAAACTTTTTTTTAAAAAAAAAATGAAGAAATTAAGTTACAAATAGGTTAAAAAACAATGAACACTAAATATATTAAACAATCTTGAAATTAGTTGACTTGGCATAGAACAAGAGTAGTAAAATAAACTATGAATAGTATTTAAGTGTTCCAACCTCATTGCATTATTCTGTTTTTTTGTTCATGCTAGCCCTCAGCTTCACTAACTTTCCTTTCTTCTTGTTAAAATAATAACTCAAAGTTTTACTCATTTAGTCTTCCAAATTGCCCAAATCGCCCCCTTTCCCATAATCCTATGTGTTAAAATGTTTTAGTACAGATTGTTTCTGTCCTATATTGTTTGCAGGGACTATTTTGGATTCATGTTAGTATTTTTCATATTAGCTAGTGTGTTTCATAGGAATGAATATATATGCTTACAAGTAATTGGATGCATGTGTGTAAATAAACCCTTAGTCCAAATGTATTTTGGTAGAATCAACATACATCAGTAGTTAATAATTTTCATTTTATTTAAAAGACAGAGAGGGAGACAAACAGACAGATGGAGAGAGATCTACCTGTTAGTTCACACCCAAATGTATGCAACAGCCAGTGCCGGGCCACGCAGAAGTCAGGAGCTCAGAACCTAATCCAGATCCACTATATGAGCGGCAGAGTACCAAGCATCTGAGCCACCATCTGCACCTCCTAGGGTGTGCATTACCAGGAGGCTGAATCTAAACTCTGATATGGAATGAGGGCATCTTGAGCAATGATGTCAATACTGCACCACAGCCCAACCCAAAGATGTAGTATTAACCCATTATATCCCACTATCCTATATATGACACCTAATAAAATTTAAATTGAGCAATAAAAAATAATCTGAGCATACAGAAACACTTATTATAACTTTGAAATACATATTATGTCATTGAAATATTTGCAGTATTGAAACTTGGGAGTTACTGGGGTTTGAAGAAAAAACATTTTATGGCTTCAAAAAATCAAAATCAGGGAATATATGAGTTAAAGTCAGACATAATCAAACTTTTTGAAACTAAAAACAAATGCTTTTCATGGATTTGGTTTTAAATGAGCACTTAAGCCAACATTTGTGTAATTCAGTGTCCTTTCTTATTCCTAATGGAAATTTAGAAAATGCTTAGTTTTCCCCCTGTGGGATGTCTTAGCCTTTTTACTTATTTATTTTTTATGTCTTAGCCTTTTTAACTCTCAAACGTGATCTAAGGAAAATTAAAAAAAAAAATCAGGGGAAGACACTGTGGGTACAGTGGGTTAAGTTGCTGCTTGGGACTCCTACATACCTTGTCTGAGTGCCAGTTTGAGTCCCAGCTCCTGTGCTTCTGATCTAGTTTCCTGATAATGGACCCTGGGAAGCAGCAGGCGATGGCTCAAGTGTATGATCCCTGCCACCCATGTGAGAGACCCAGATTGAGTGCCAGGCTTCTGGCTTCAGCCTGCCTCAGCCCTGGCAGCTTCAGGCATTTGGCAAGTGAACCAACCCTAAGATGGAAGATCCCCATTCTCTCATATTATCTCTCTCTCTCTCTCTCTGCCTTTCAAGTAAAATAAATACATAAACATTTTTAAAAAGAGAACATTAGAGTCAGCCACTGTGGCCCAATGGGTCAAGCCACTACTTTTTTGTTTAAGATTTTTTTTTTCAATTTTTTTTTTTTTTTTTGACAGGCAGAGTGGAGAGTGAGAGAGAGAGACAGAGAGAAAGGTCTTCCTTTGCCCTTGGTTCACCCTCCAATGCCCGCTGCGGCTGGCGCGCTGCGGCCGGCGCACCGCGCTGATCCGATGGCAGGAGCCAGGTACTTCTCCTGGTCTCCCATGGGGTGCAGGGCCCAAGCACTTGGGCCATCCTCCACTGCACTCCCTGGCCACAGCAGAGAGCTGGCCTGGAAGAGGGGCAACCGGGACAGAATCCGGCGCCCAGACCGGGACTAGAACCCGGTGTGCCGGCGCCGCAAGGCGGAGGATTAGCCTAGTGAGCCGCGGCGCCAGCCTTTTTTTTCAATTTTAAAGGCAGAATTACAGAGAGAGACAGAGAGAGAGATCCTCCATCAGCTGGTTGACTCCCCAAATGACCACAGAGGACAGAGCAGGGCTGGTCCAAAGCCAGAAGCCAGGACCTTCTTCTAGGTCTCCCACATAGGTGCAGGGATCCAAACACTTAAGCCATCCTCCACTTCATTCCCATGACACTAGCAGGGAGATGGATTGGAAATGGAGCATCCAGGACTCAAACGAGCACCCATACAGGATGCTGGCTATGCCACAGTGCCAGCCACAAGCCATTGCTTGTCATGTCTGCATCTTGTATCAGAGTGCCAGTTCAAGTTCTGGCTACTCTGCTTCTGATCCAGCTACGTGCTAATGAGCCTGAGAAGCAATGATGATGGCTTAATTATGTGTGTCCCTGCTACCCATGTGGGAGACTCAGAATTCCAGCTCTTGGCTTTGGACTGCCATTGCTCTAGGGAGTGAAACAGTAGACTGATTGAAGATTCTGTCTCCCCACCCTTCTCTCTCCCTCCCCCTTGCTTTGTACACAGCCTTTCAAATAAACTAATAAATTCTAAAAAAGATAAAGGCAGTAATACTTAAAACAAGAAGAAATAAAGAATAAAAAGAGAGGAAAAAAAGAACATTAGAATCCCAAAACCACAAACAGAAGTTCTAACTATTAGTGAAATGTAATTATTCAAACATGGACTGTCAACTCAAGAGACTGTATGGGGTAATATGCCTGAGTCATTCCATCCAATTCCTAAAGAAAACATTAAGGAAAAAAATACAATGAAAATTAATCAAAGTAAAAGAAACTTAAGGATCTCCTGCAGGCTTTATTCAAGAATGTTTTTTGAAAAGGTCTGTAATCTCGGACCCGCCAGACCCGCCGGAGCTGCAGAGTCTGCGCGCCAGCGCTGGAAGGGGAGGTGAGACAAAAACTTCTCGGTAACCGGGACATTAGCTGGGAAAGGCAGAAAGAGCCTGCAGAGAACGAGGCCTGAAACCCCATTGGGGAAAGTTCACCAGGGCAGCTGGAGGAGAGAAAAAAATCGAATAAATAAGGGGACACAGACATTTAGCCTCTCCACTCACCTTACAAAGCCAAGCAAGACAAAGGGCAGGCGCCATTTTGCATATGTAAAGCAGGTGCACCTCATTAGCCAAGCAGAAAAACCTGACTCTGGTAAGCAAACGAATACCCACAGGGGCCAGATTTCATACATCAACTACTCTCAATTCCACTCAGCTGTGTGGAATTACTTCCCAACTGAGTCAAAAGAGAGAGAGAGAGAGAGAGAGCACCAGCAAGAGAACAATCAGGGTGAATCACCTTTGGCACACCCTTAACCCTGTAGAACCAGAGCTCTCTGGCCACACCCATCACAGCCTCTAAGGATCCATCAAAAGCAGACAGTCCTCTTAATCTAGAGTAACAGTATAATGAGAAAACACCAAAGAATATCTCCAATATGACAAACAAATGCAAAAGCCAAGGTAACAAGAACAAGGAAGACACTATGACACCCCAAAATGAAATAGACACCCCAATTCAAGATTATGAAGATGATGAGATAGAAGAAATGCAAGAAGTGGATCTCAAAAAAATTGATAAGAACATTAAGAAGTTCTCAAATTCTCGAACTACAGAAACCCTTAATGGACAAGATAGAAAATCTCTCTCATGAAAATGAAATATTAAGGAGGAATCAAAATGAAATGAAACAACCAGTAGAAAATGAAACTGTGATAGTGACGAGAAATCATAATGAAATGAAGAATTCAATAGATCAAATGACAAACACATTAGAGAGCCTTAGAAACAGAATGGGGAAGCAGAAGAGAGAATATCAGACTTAGAAGACAGAGCACAGGAAAATATATAATCAAACCAAAGAAAAGAAGAGGAAATTAGAAATCTAAAAAATATTATTGGGAATCTTCGGGATACTATTAAAAAACCCAACATTCGGGTTCTAGGAGTCCCTGAAGGCATGGAGAGGGAGAAAGGATTAGAAGGCCTTTTTAGTGAGATATTAGCAGAAAAATTCCCAGGTTTGGAGAAGAACAGAGACATCCTAGTACAGGAAGCTCATAGAACCCCTAACAAACATGAACAAAAGAGATCCTCACCACGACACATTGTAATTAAACTCACCACAGTGAAACACAAAGAAAAGATCCTAAAATGTGCAAGAGAGAAACGTCAGAATACTCTCAGAGGATCTCCAATCAGACTCACAGCTGACTTCTCATCAGAAACCCTACAAGCTAGGAGGAAATGGCGAGATATAGCCCAGGTACTAAGAGAGAAAAACTGCCAGCCCAGAATATTATATCCTGCTAGGCTCTCATTTGTGAATGAAGGTGAAATAAAGACCTTTCACAACAAACAGAAATTGAAAGAATTTGTCGCCACTCGTCCAGCCCTGCAGAAGATGCTTAAAGATGTGCTGCACACAGAAACACAGAAACACAGTCATCAATATGAAAGAAGGTAAATGAAGGAAATCTCACACCAAAAGATCACAGGAAGTTCAAAACATATATCAGAAAATATCTTTGGCAAATGGCAGGGCAAAGCTACTACTTATCAATAGTCACACTGAACGTTAATGGCCTGAAGTGACCAGTTAAGAGACACCAATTGGCTGATGGGGTAAAGGAACAAAACCCATCTATTTGCTGCTTACAAGAAACACATTTTTCCAATAAAGATACATACAGACTGAAAGTGAAAGGCTGGAAAAAGATATACCATGCCAACAGAAATGAAAAAAGAGCGGGCGTAGCCATCTTAATATCGGACAACATAAAATTTACCACAAAAACTATTAGGAGAGACAAAGAGGGGCACTATATAATGATCAATTTAACAGGAAGATATAATGATTATCAATGTATATGCACCTAATTATAGGGCACCGGTTTATTTAAAAGATTTGTTAAGGGACTTAAAGGTAGACTTAGACTCCAATACAATAGTGCTAGTGAACTTCAATACCCCACTCTCAGAAATAGACAGATCAACAGGACAGAAGATCAACAAGGAGACAGTAGATTTAAATGACACTATAGCCCAAATGGATCTAACAGATATCTACAGAACTTTTCATCCTACACAGAAAGCATTTACATTCTTCTCAGCAGTACATGGAACCTTCACTAGGATTGACCACATACTAGGCCATAAAGCAAGTCTCAGCAAATTCAGAAGAATTAGAATCATACCATGCAGCTTCTCAGACCATAAAGCAATGAAGTTGGAAATTAGCAACTCAGGAATCCCTAAAGCATATGCAAATGCATGGAGATTGAACAACATGCTCCTGAATGAACAATGGGTCATAGAAGAAATTAAAAGAGAAATCAAAAACTTTCTGGAAGTAAATGAGGATAACAGCACAACATACCAAAACTTATGGGATACAGCAAAAGCAGTGTTAAGAGGAAAGTTTATATCAATAGGTGCCTACATCAAGAAATTGGAAAGGCACCAAATAGATGACCTTTCAGTGCATCTCAAGGATCTAGAAAATCTGCAGCAAACCAGACCCAAATCTAGTAGGTGAAGAGAAATAATTAAAACCAGAGAAGAAATCAACAGGATTGAATCCAAAAAAAATACAAAAAATCAGCCAAACAAGGAGCTGGTTTTTTGAAAAAAATAAACAAAATTGACACCCATTGGCCCAACTAACTAAAAAAAGAAAAGACCCAAATCAATAAAATCAGAGATGAAAAAGGAAATGTAACAACAGACACCACAGAAATAAAAAGAATCATCAGAAATTACTACAAGGACCTGTATGCCAGCAAACAGGGAAACCAATCAGAAATGGATAGATTCCTGGACACATGAAACCTACCAAAATTGAACCAGGAAGACATAGAAAACAGAAACAGAAACATAACTGAGACAGAAATTGACAGTAATAAAGGCCCTCCGAACAAAGAAAAGCCCAGGACCAGATGGATTCACTGCTGAATTCTACCAGACATTTAAAGAAGAACTAACTCCAATTCTTCTCAAACTATTCAGAACAATCGAAAAAGAGGGAGTCCTCCCAAATTCTTTCTATGAAGCCAGCATCACCTTAATTCCTAAGCTGGAAAAAGATGCAGCATCGAAAGACAATTACAGACCAATATCCCTGATGAACATAGATGCAAAAATCCTCAGTAAAATTCTGGCCAATATAATGCAACAACACATCAGAAAGATCATCCATCCAGACCAAGTGGGATTTATCCCTGGCATGCAGGGATGGTTCAATGTGCGCAAAAACAATGAACGTGATACACCACATTAACAGACTGCAGAAGAAAAACCATATGATTATCTCAATAGATGCCGAGAAAGCATTTGATAAAATACAACACCCGTTCATGATGAAAACTGTAAGCAAACTGGGTATGGAAGGAATATTCCTCAATACAATCAAAGCAATTTATGAAAAACCCACAGCCAACATCATATATTGAATGGGGAAAAGTTGGAAGCATTTCCACTGAGATCTGGTACCAGACAGGGATGCCCACTCTCACCACTGCTATTTAACATAGTTCTGGAAGTTTTAGCCAGAGTCATCAGACAAGAAAAAGAAATTAAAGGGATACAAATTGAGAAGGAAGAACTCAAACTATCCCTCTTTGCAGATGATATGATTCTTTACTTAGGGGACCCAAAGAACTCTACTAAGAGACTATTGGAACTCATAGAAGAGTTTGGGAAACTAGCAGGATATAAAATCAATGCACAAAAATCAACAGCCTTTGTATACACAGGCAATGCCATGGCTGAGAAAGAACTTCTAAGATCAATCCCATTCACAATAGCTACAAAAACAATCAAATACCTTGGAATAAATTTAACCAAAGATGTTAAGGATCTCTACGATGAAAATTACAAAACCTTAAAGAAAGAAATAGAAGAGGATACCAAGAAATGGAAAAATCTTCCATGCCAATGGATTGGAAGAATCAATATCATCAAAATGTCCATTCTCCCAAAAGCCATTTATAGAGTCAATGCAATACCACTCAAGGTACCTAAGACCTTCTTCTCAGATCTGAAATTCATATGGAGACACAGGAGACCTCGAATAGCTAAAGCAATCTTGTACAACAAAAACAAAGTCAAAGGCATCACAATACCTTATTTCAGGACATACTACAGGGCAGTTGTTATCAAAACAGCATGGTACTGGTACAGAAACAGATGGATAGACCAATGGAACAGAATTGAAACACCAGAAATCAATCCAAACGTCTACAGCCAACTCATATTTGATCAAAGATACAAAACCAATCCCTGGAATAAGGACAGTCTATTCAATAAATGGTGCTGGGAAAGCTGGATTTCCACGTGCAGAATCATGAAGCAAGACCCCTACCTTTCACCTGACACAAAAATTCACTCATCATGGATTAAAGACTTAAATCTATGACCCAACACCATCAAATTACTAGAGAGTATTGGAAAAACCCTGCAAGATATAGGTATCGGCAATGACTTCTTGGAAAACACCCCAGAATCACAGGCAGTCAAAGCCAAAATTAACATTTGGGATTGCATCAAATTGAGAAGTTTCTGTACTTCAAAATAAACAGTCAGGAGAGTGAAGAGGCAACCAACAGAATGGGAAAAAATATTTGCAAACTATGCAACAGATAAAGGGTTGATAACCAGAACCTACAAAGAGATCAAGAAACTCCACAACATCAAAACAAACAACCCACTCAAGAGATGGGCCAAGGACCTCAATAGATATTTTTCAAAAGAGGAAATCCAAATGGCCAACAGACACATGAAAAAATGTTCAAGGTCACTAGCAATCAGGTAAATGCAAATCAAAACCACAATGAGGTTCCACCTCACCCCAGTTAGAATGGCTCACATTCAGGAATCTACCAACAACAGATGCTGGAGAGGATGTGGGGAAAAAGGGACACTAACCCACTGTTGGTAGGAATGCAAACTGGTTAAGCCACTATGGAAGTCAGTCTGGAGATTCCTCAGAAACTTGAATATAACCCTACCATTCAACCCAGCCACCCCACTCCTTGGAATTTACCCAAAGGAAATTAAACTGACAAACAAAAAGACTGTCTGCACCTTACTGTTTATTGCAGCTCAATTCACAATAGCTAAGACCTGGAACCAACCTAAATGCCCATCAACAGTAGACTGGATAAAGAAATTATGGGACATGTACTCTATAGAATACTACACAGCAGTCAAAAACAATGAAACCCGGTCATTTGCAAAAAGATGGAGGAATTTGGAAAACATCATGCTGAGTGAATTAAGCCAGTCCCAAAGGGACAAATATCATATGTTCTCCCTGATTGGTGACAACTAACTGAGCACCAAAAAGGAAACCTGTTAAAGTGAAATGAATGCTATGAGAAACGGTGACTTGATCAGCCCTTGCCCTGACTGTTGATGAACAACTTAATACGTTATCCCTCTTAGTATTTTTGTTTGTTTGTTCTACTTAATACTTTTGGTTGAATACTGTAATCAATACACAGTTAATCTCAAGTGCTGAAACTTAACTGAAAAGTGATCACTGTTAAATATAAGAGTGCGAATAAGAGAGGGAAGAGATGTGCAATTTGGGACATGCTCAAGCTGACTTGCCCCCAACGGTAGAGTCAGAAACATACCAGGGGATTCCAATTCAATCCCATCAAGGTGGCATGTACCAATGCCATCTCACTAGTCCCAGTGATCAATTTCTGTTCACAATTGATCATAATGATAGGACTAAGAACCAAAGGGATCACATAAACAAGAATAGTGTCTGCAAATACTAGCTGATAGAATCAAAAAGGGAGAGAATGATCCAACATGGGAAGTGAGATACACAGCAGACCCATAGAATGGCAGATGTCCTAAACAGCACTCTGGCCTCAGAATCAGCCCTTAAGGCACGTGGATCTGGCTGAAAAGCCCATGAGAGTATTACAGGCATGGAAAGCCAAAACACTCTGACAAAAAAAAAAAAAAAAAAAAAAAAAAAAAAAAAAAAAAAAAAACACTAAATGAAAGATCTCCTCGAGTGAGATCCCAGTGAAAAGAATAGGTCATCAAAGAAGGAGGTACCTTTCTCTGAAGGGAGGAGAGAACTTCCACTTTGACCACGACCTTGTCTAAATATGATCAGAGTTGGTGAAATCAAAAGGCTTCCATAGCCTTGGCAACTCATGACAAGAGCCTAGGGTGATTACTGATGCCATAAACAAGAGTGTCAATTTGTTAAGTCAACAACAGGAGTCACTGTGCACTTACTCCTCATGTAGGATCTCTGTCCTTAATGTGCTGTACATTGTGATTTAATGCTATAACTAGTACTGAAACAGTATTTTTCACTTTGTGTTTCTATGTGGGTGCAAACTGTTGAAATCTTTACTTAATATATGCTAAACTGATCTTCTGTATATAAAGAGAATTGAAAATGAATCTTGATGTGAATGGAAGGGGGGAGGGAGCGGGAAAGGGGAGGGTTGCGGGTGGGAGGGAAGTTATGGGGGGGGATCCATTGTAATCCATAAGCTGTACTTTGGAAATTTATATTCATTAAATAAAAGTTAAAAAAGAAAAGTTCTGTAATCTTTGGAATGGAGAAGATGAAAAAAGAGTGAAGCCAATTAAGGGTAAGAATAATATAGAGATAATTTGCAGAATAGAAAATGAATGATAAATACAAAATCAGTAGAATACAAGGTAACTTAAGCTTAAGACTTTCTTTTTACAGCTTGGTAGTAGCTCTTGAATGAACCACATTTTAAGTACAAGAGTTTCAAATATTAGTTGGGTGATTACTTACCCCAAAAATATATGTAACCTAGGACTCTTAGGACTATAAGATAATGATGCAAGATGTTTCTTTTCAGAATAGTGCCATTTGAATTTAAACTTTCTAATAGTTACAATAAGTAGTTCATTTGTAAATTGCTACTTTGTAGATATGACCTAATAAAATACAACTTGAACTTCTTGCAGATTTATTAACCTATGCTGAGTAATCAGGAAAGCCTAACCTATTGAGATATAGAGGGATTTGGGATAAATCAATATGAAATAAAAAGTATTTGTTCCATTTTTATTTTTATCCCATTTTCTCCCTGTCGTGTATGTCTCTAATATAGAAGATTACCTGAGAAGCAGGACATTGACTATCAATATCTCCCTGATCAATATTCTTAATTTTCCAAAACAACATGCAGAATAATAAAAGCAATAACTACTAACAAAGATAATAATTATATTTTCCTAATAACTATTATTCTCAGTGCTAATATAAAATCAGTATCCTATTGAGTTCTAACTATGTATTTAATCATTTCCCTCCAAGTTAGTTTTTAGAATTTTTTCCTCCATAAATCCTGGATGCCTTATTGATAGTAAATGATGAAAACTTTATGTCTACTATTTTTGAAAGGTCTTCTTTACATATGCCTAGTGACAACTAGGGGATTACTAGTCAGTATATCAGAGTTCAAAAGCAAAAGAATTTTAAATTCCCTCAGGTATGGAAAAACTAAAATCATTTCACTGACAATTAAATAGGAATAGAAAGGAACCAGAGCTGTGGCTTAGGGTACCTGTTCGAGTCCCAGCTGCTCCACTTCCAATCTATCTCCCTGCTAATAGACCTAGGAAATCAGCAAAGGATGGCCCAAATGCTTTGGCCCCTGCCACACATGTGGGAGACTTCGTAGGAATTCCTGGATCCTGGTTTTGGCATGGCACAGCCCCAGCCATTGCAATCATTTATGGAGTGAACCAGTGGATAGAAGATCCTTCTTTCTCTCTCTTTCTCTCTCTCTGTAACGCTGTCTTTCAAATAAACAAATCTTAAGGGAAAAAAGATTGATTTTACTGTCTACTGTGCAATGAACCTACACAGCACTGACTACAAGAGCAAAAACTACCATACTTACAACTATCACTTATCAAGCATTGAATGCATGCCCAGTAATATCACAATCTCATCACAAAGAATTTCCAGTTTAATACCATGCTTTTCTTCTTTTGTTTTTCCTTTTTTCCTTCCTTTCTTCTATAATCACAGACCTAAAACTGGGGATATAGTACTGAATGAGTTCCTGTTTTTATGGGATTAACATTCTTTGTAGAGTGGGAAGTGACAGCAGAAAATAAAGGAATCCAAAAATTCATAAGAAGGAAATACTAGTGAGTAAGTGCTATATGTCAATACAACTTGGCAATGCAAATTTTGCAAGCAAGAATCTATTTGTGAAGATGTGTGTGTGTGGACTTGGTGCTTCTTTTACATTTTTAATAAGATTTATTTTATTTGTGAAAAAGGCAGAGTGAAAGAGGAATAGAGGGAGAGACAGAGAGGGAAACAGATCTGTTGGTTGGCTCACTTTCCAAATGGCCACAATGGGAAGAGAAGATCCAGACCAAAGCCAGGGCCCAGACCTCCCTCCTGGTCTCCCCAATCAATGCAGTATTTGGGTCATTCTCTATTTCTTTCCCAAGCACGTTAACAGGGAGCTGCATTAGAAGCAGAGCAATCAGGACTCCAGCAAGCACTCTGATATGGGATGCCAGAGTCACAGGTGATGGCATAACCCCATTTGCCACAAAGTATTTCTACAGGATAGTTGTTTACATATAGTTGCCAAGAAATGTCACTGGACAACATTTTATTTGAGGTACATTATATACTTATCAAAAGACCAAAGCATCTGGATTAAAGCCCCATTTGTGATGCCTGATCAAGTCCTGGTTATTCCACACATTCAATCCAACTTCCTGCTAATGGATCCTGAGAGGCAGCAAATGATGGTCTAAATGCTAGGGTTCCTGGCATCCACACTGGAGACCTGGTTGGAGTTCTGGGCTCCTGGGTTTAGCCTGGCACAGCCCTGATTGTCACAGATATTTGGAGAGTGAGTCAGTGGATGGAATACCTTTCCACTTCCTCCTCCTGTCACTTTCTGCACACTGCTTTTTTTTTTTTTTTTTTTTTTTTTTTTTTTTTTTTTTTTTTTTTTACAGGCAAAGTGGATAGTGAGAGAGAGAGACAGAGAGAAAGGTCTTCCTTTTTGCCGTTGGTTCACCCTCCAGTGGCCGCCGCGGCCGGCGCACCGCGCTGATCCAAAGGCAGGAGCCAGGTGCTTTTCCTGGTCTCCCATGGGGTGCAGGGCCCAAGCACTTGGGCCATCCTCCACTGCACTCCCAGGCCACAGCAGAGAGCTGGCCTGGAAGAGGGGCAACCAGGAAATAATCCGGCGCCCAACCAGGACTAGAACCCGGTGTGCCGGCGCTGCTAGGTGGAGGATTAGCCTATTGAGCCGCGGCGCTGGCCATTGCTTTTCAAATAGATGAATAGAAGTACACTTTTTAAAAATATTTATTTATTTTGAAAATCAGAATTACAGAAAGAGGGAGATACAGAGAGAAAGGGGTATCTTCTCTCAGTGATCACTCACCAGATGGCCACAATGGCCCGTGTTGGGTCAGGCTGAAGCCAGGAATCAGGAGTTTCACCTGAGTCTCCCATGTGGGTGCAGGGACCCAAACTCTTTGGCCATCTTCCATTGCTTTTCACAGGCTCTGAGCAGGGAGCTGGGTCATAAGTAGAGCAGTTGGGTCAGGAATTAGCACCCATGTGGGCTGCTGGTGTCACAGGAGGCAGCTTTACCTGCTATGCCACAATGCAGTAAATATTAAAAAAAAAAAAAAAAAAAAAAAGACGATGATAGGACAAATTTGACATTCTACTCCCAAACTGATACATAAATTAACAACTGTTTAAATCAATCTTACTGTGGTTACTTCTTTTTTTTTTTTTTTTTTCTCTAAAGGTTTATTTATTTATCTGAAAGGCAGAATTACAGAGAGGCAGAGAGAGAAAGAGAGAGATCTTTCATCTGCTGGTTCACTCCCCAGATGGCCACAATGGCTGGAGCTACGCCATCTGAAGCCAGGAGCCAGGAGCTTCTTTTGGGTCTCGCACATCGGTGCAGGGACCCAAGGACTTGGGTCGTCTTCTACTGCTTCTGCAGGACATAGCAGTGAGCTGGATCACAAGGAGAGCAGCCGAGACTTGAACTGGCACCCATAAAGGATTAGAACTGTTGCCCATATGGGATTCCAGCACTGCAGGCCATGGCTTTACCCACTCTGTCACAGTGCCCGCCCCGACTATGGTTACTTCTACACTGGATTAACATTTAACGTTAAAATATTCCTAATGAAAATTTAACACTTATGAAATTTAGTCATAGACATTGCTTTATCTGGTATTCTCAAAGATCTGTGAACAATTTCAAATATGTACACAGGGAAAATGAGTTGGAAGAACTAGCCAGAGATTAAGGAACTACTAAAATTTAAACCAAATACAAAAACCCAGGGTTTTGCTCTGCTTCTGTTCTCTCCACTGCACAAAGCTGGTATTTTACTTTGAATTCTAACTCAAAAAGAAAATGAAAATGTGCATTTAGAACTGACTTTAAGCTCAGGGTACTAGAATGTAGTATTCTATCAATTTTACAAATGTCGGTATGTTTGTAACATTGATTCAAAAGTAGATGATCAATATCTAGAAAATTCTTACCTCCGTAAGTTGTACACCTGATATAAATTATGGGTAAAAACTACCCCATTGGAATAAAATATTATATGAGTCATTCTTTTGCACATTTGTGATTTTTAAAAAGTGCCAGATTGCTCGGAACTTCATATATTGATGTTTTAATGAGTAGACTATTTTCTCTAGTGGAGCACATCCAATTAAATTTAGCATTCAGTCATTTGGTAAAGGGACAGTCTGCAGCTTCTAAATGATTCCTGTTCTCCTTTGCACCCTACACCTCCTGTTTCCAGATGCCAATTTGATGACTTGTTTGTTTTTCTAGAAGCACTGAATATCTCACTGGGCTACCTATTCATGGAAGAGAAGTCAAGGGTGTACTACATTTAGCAACTCTCTTCATTTCTCTCAAATCTTCTAGTTCCATCTCTTTGTTTTTCTTTCCTTGGGTTTAAAAATTTAAAATTCTTGGGACTCAGCCTCAACCTTATTTTCTTCATTCATTCATTTGATCATTAACTCAACAAATTTTTATTGAGTGCTTAGCTAATGAGGCAAAAATCCTCATTTTCCTGGAACTTTAAAGTTTACTGTGAGAAATAGGAATAAATCACAAATAAATAAATGTAAGATATATAGACAGACAGACTTGCTATGAGGTAAAAAAAATAGGGAATGAATATATGGGGCAAGTCGACAGCAATTTTAGATAGAGGAAATATAAAGATGTCTGTGAGGAGGTAATATTTGCACAGAAATCTAAATGAAAAAGAGGCAAGATTAATAAAGCTGCCAAGATTTAACATTGTGGGTAAGAGATAACAAAAATATGAGTTGGGCGTGTCACATCCATGAGAAGAAGTCCAGTGTTTCTGAAGAAGAATAAGCCAAGGAGAACAGTTGAGCACGTGATTAGGGAGGGAGCGTGAACAGGAAGATACTGGAGGTACGCTGTCTCCAGCACAAAGTCTGGAATCTACTCTGATTGCAATAGCACACTCCTGGCCCCTGGAACAGCCATGTACACAGAAAAACTGGTGTTCTGATTTTCAATTTTAAGAATTCACTCTGGTTTTTAGGTGGAGAATAGACCTTTGACATATAAGAGTAGAAGTTGGAATACCCACTAAAAGGAAGTTGTTTTAGTGATCCAGAATCTAGAAGATAGATCACTGCTTTTTTGGAGTAGATAGTGCTGAGGCCCTGAAACTTCATCAACGTGAGATAGATTTTTAAATTAGAGCCTGGAAAACCTGGTCTTGGATTGAATGAAATATGAGTATGTGTGAGAACGATGAAAGATGATGTGTGTTTGGGTCCTGAGGAATGATGATGTCATTTACTGAGATGGGACACATTTGAGAAGAAATAGGATTCTGAGACTGTGAAGATGGAGTTATTTTTCTTCTTCCTGACCTGGTGAAATTTCAGGCACATATTGGATATTTCTATATGTGAAGATATGGAATAGGTAACTGGATAAACAAATTCGGTGCTTGCAGGAGAGGACTACATACTATCTCTGTTGAATTCTACTCCACCTTCTTCAAGCTCACAAGCTTCTAAATGAAACAATGGCCAGAGGCTTCAGTCCCTATGTTCTAATAGTCTTAGAGCCAGGTTGTGGATTTACAAACTTTTTATGCCAGCTTTCCAAACTAAGGAAGTAAGAATAAGGAAGCAACTTCAAGCTTGGAAGACCCCAGATCGTTGTCTGATCAGCAGATAAATAAACTGAAGTCTAATGGCTCCATAATAAAAAAATCTGTTCAAATTGTCCCTCATCAGTTCCTCAGAAGTCATAAACTACCTAAGAAGGACAACAAAACATTTCATCTTGCTGGTCATCCAAACACTAATTATAATGCTTCTACATCCCAGGAATTCCTTATTTAAAAATATCAGAGGTTGGGATTAAAAAGTCCTATAAGAAGACTAAGCTTGTTATTCATTCTCTGATTATGCAATCTTGCTTAAATTTTATGAAAATGTAGAGACTTGGCATTGGAAAGTATTAAAAGTATATTTATCTCAGCCAACTTAATGCTGCTCTTCAAGTCCAGGAGAAAAATTATAAGAGTGGGAAGGTGTGAGTAAGTTAAGTGAGGGCAGACTCTCTCTGTAACTCTGGGCGGGTCATAAAAAAAGCTGATTTGTGGACCACAATTACTTCTGGAATCTGATGTGTTTTGAAAGCTTCCCACAAAGCAATTTCATACAATCCATCAGTAGTATAATTACAGCAGAATCTGCAGCACAATAAAATAAACCTATAAACCTTAATCCATTTCCATACAAATGTTCTTACTAATGAAATCAGGAATGATGAATAAGAACTACGTAGGCAGGCTCTGCTCAAAAAAAGGCGTTCTACACAAGTTCTCCATAGGTCTCTAAAATATTATGTCATTTATGCAATTACAATCAGCTACTATTCTTAGGGGTTAAAGGTTTTTGCAAAATAAATGGAGATCCTGCTTCAGTGGAGATGGCTCAATCAATCTGGAAATGTTTCCGCTTGTTCAAGAGGATGACATACTCTGATCTGCCACAGCAGACAATAGAGTTTCATTAAAAATCATGATTTCACAACTCATTATGTGATTGTCACATGAATGCATCCTGCCCCAGTCTTGATGGGCTGAGCTTTGGATTTTTCCTTGGTAGTAGTTCCTGTATACACTAGAAGAGGGAAGCAGAAAATCTTTCAAGGTAGGGCTCAGGGGCATGATTGTGAATACCAGGAAGAATTCAAATCTTCCGATCAACATGGTGCTCATTTAAGAAGTCAAAGCATCTAAAAGCAGGGTCAGAGGGGGGTAGGCAGGTGCACAAAATAAGGAGAAAAAACAATTTTAAAAAATGAGGGCCAAGACCTTTGTTCCATTTATATCATTAGAAATATCACCAAAAAGTCAGCACACCCTCCCTTAAAGGGGTGCGGGTTCTGGACCCCATTCCAAAAATAAATAAATACATAAATAAATAAATATGCCTATCTATACTCTCTAACATAAAGTGGTTCCACATGGAAGACTGTTCAGTCCCTGCCTAGTTATATGTTATATTTTTAGATAGAATCCTTTATTCATTAATAAATCTAGATTAGATGGAGTGAGGAAATGTGTTAAGTCTGCTACATGAAAATTCAGACACATTTGAAAGGCAACTGAGGTTGAATATAGCAGGGGAAGTAGTAATATTAAATAACAGACTGGCTATTGATACAAGACTTAAAACAGAAGAGCATGACTTGTTAGTAGAAATGGCAAAGACAAGATGAAATATAATACACAGAAATGGACTCTAGAAAGGCATTTGGACCCCAGGCTATATTTCCTTCTATGCACAGTCTAGAATGAGACAGACATACCTACTGAAAATGATTATGTAGAATGTGTCCACCAATGGGACATAGTACAAAACATAAGAAAAACCCTGTTGTGAAGCCAGCTCTAATGCATTCAAAAGGGGCCAAAACAGGACAAGGACACATTTAGGAAACACAAATTCCCCTTTCAAAGACAGCCAAGGATGCTCCTTATACTTTCTGTTACACTCTTCTGTTTCTGGAAAGATGCTCCAGAGATTCTTGACACTATAGCTGATTCCTTGGATTATAAGAGGAAGGACTTTGGTAGAAAGCACAGATCTACATACAGAATATTTGGAGAGTTACAATAAACCTGTCATTTCTCAACACCATTTACTGTCACTTTCAGGAAAATTCTCACACTAAACACACAAATCTATAATATTTACAATTGGCACAATGGAAATGATGTTAGAACCTGGACATTCAGGATGCCAGAGAATCAGGAATAAATACACAAAGTGAGAGAGTAAAGTCAAGGACTATATTTCTATCACATATGAATTATCATATTCATTTCAAAAACTCATTAACAGTAGCAATTACTTGAGTAGATGAAGAAATATTTTTCTATACAATATCCAGGATATTGGTATTGCTCATCTTTGTCTTCACAAAACTCTCTCTCCCCTCTAAAATGATTCAGAATTAGCTCCTTTTTTCCTCTTGATTTTCATAGGGAAAAAAATTCATACCTAACTTGGGCATTTTATTACAATGAATAGATCACATTTATTTATATTTTTGATGATGTCACCAAATAAGTTATGTGTTAATCTGGCTTAGTTCTTCCTTATCTTTATCTGCTCAGCAATTAGCATTTTTCTTAGAAGTTAGAGGACTCTCAGAAAATTTATATTGAATGTACTTTGAGTTTGAACACATAATACATCCAACACCTCTCAAATCCCATTTCTGATGTTCTGATGAATGCAAAGGCCCAGTTGCTTTTGGGCTCTGTGTTCAGTGACTTTTTATCCATTATTTTTGACCACTCACAGTTGGAGAGTACACTACTATTTGTTCTCTAATTCATGCTCATTGGGTGATTGTCCTATAAGTCTCACCTTAGTCTTTTCTCTATTACCTTTCTTCTGCAAAGGTCTCAACAAAAAAAGGCTGTTAAGAATGTCATGAAAAATAGAATATGACATTGCATTCTGAAGGAATCTTTGCTGCTGTTAACATAACAGAGCAATTCTTTCTCACTCATGAAAGACTGTCTTCCTTTATGGAAAATTTCACAATGTCAATTCAGTTATTAACTTTTCATGTAAAAAATAACCTGTATTAAGTAAAGCACTGAAATTATTGTATAAATGCAACAGTAATAATAGTAGAAATTTAAGCTCACAGAATCTTTCTCTTCAAATGCAAAACAAACAAACAAAAAGAAAAAACAGTTGCTGTTCCAGTTGCAGAGAAAGATAGAAGAAATATATGTTTTCAATTTGCCTAGAGTCAGAGGTTCAAGATTTCCCTAGGAAGAAGCTTTGAGACAGATTTCTTTTTCCACCATTTAAATTGAGTATCTATAGAGAAGTTATATGACCAGATTTTTAGATAGAATCCTTTATTCAAATTGTAAAGGCATATGTTTCCTGATATCACCGGAGACCTTTACTTTCCATGCAACAGGAAATTCAAGTAAGATATTTCTGTGACTATCCCTGAATAAGAGTTGGCTATATACTATCTACTGTTTCTAGCAGAGCAGTAACATTTATACAATTATTTTGCAGTTATAAACTGCCTAAGTGAGACAGTTAACCATGTTTTATAATTAGACCACTGAATCCTTAGTTCCCCTAACATCTCTTATGTATAGCATTAGTTAATTCTTTTTTTAACATTTATTTAATAAATATAAATTTCTTAAGTACAACTTTTGGATTACAGTGGCTTCCCCCCCCCCATAACTTCCCTCCCACCGGCAACCTTCCCATCTCTCACTCCCTCTCCCATCCCATTCACATCAAGATTCATTTTCAATTATTTTATATACAGAAGATCAATTTAGTATATATTAAGTAAAGATTTCAACAGTTTAGCATTAGTTAATCCTTAGCATGGAGCTCTGCTCTGTATTCTTTCCTATAAATGATGCATTTTCCTTTCTGGAAGGATAGGTAATATTACAAATAATGACCAATGACTTTAGGAGGTGACCATTAAAGGCACTTATAAAAATTAGTCTATATACTTGAAATGTTCTCACATAAGCCATATTTTTGATTCTTGCACAACAAGGTAATAACCTGGAACAATTGGTGTCTTTGCAACTCTGCCACCCTCCATTGCTAAGGTACAGAACCATTCTAAATTAATGATGCCATCTTTCCACAAAGGTTATTAATTATACTATTCAACTCTAATGCCCAAGGAGGAAATCAAACTATAACTGTTTGCAGATGACATGATTCCATATATAGGGGAACCATTCTACTAAGAGAATATTGGAACTCATAAGAGGGTTTGGTAAAATTTCAGGATATAAAGTCAACACATAGAAATCAATAGATTTTGTATGCACAGACAATGCCATGGCTGAGAAAGAGTATATATAATCAGTATCATTCACAATAACTACCGAAAAATTAAATATGTGAGAGTAAATTTAGCCAAGGATGTGAAAGATCTCTACAGTGAAAATCAGAAAACACTAAGGAAATAAATAGAAGAAGACACACAAAAAAAGGGAAAAATCTTCAATGTTCCTGGATTGGAAGAATTAATATCATCAAAATATCCATACTACTCAAATACATTTACAGATTCAATGTAATCCCAATCAAAATACCCACAAAATTCTTTTCAGAGACAGAAAAAAATCTTGCTGAAATTCATATGGAAACACAAGAGACCCTGAATAGCTAAAGCAATCTTACAAACAAAAACAATTTGAAGGCATCACAATACCAGATTTCAAGACAAACTACAGGGCAGTTATAATCAAAATAGCCTGGAACTGGCAAAACAAATTACAAATGTAAACCAACGGAACAGAATAGAAACCCCATAAATTAATCCACACAGCTACAATCAACTAATGTTAGACAAATGAGCTAAAATCAATACTTGGAGAAAGGGCAGTCTTTTCAACAAATGGTGCTGGGAAAATTAGATCTATGAATACAGAAGTATGAAACAATACTACAATATACCTTACACAAAAATCAATGTAAAATGGATCAAGGATCTAAATCTATGACCTGATGTCATCAAATTATGAGAGGAAAACATCGGGATGGGGCCGGTGTTGTGGTGTCGTAGGCTAAGTCTCTGCCTGTGGTGCCAGCAATCTATATTGTCACCAGTTCATGTCCCAGATGCTTCTCTTCTGACCCAGCTCTCTGCTTATGGCCTGGGAAAGCAGTGTAAGATGACACAAGTGCTTGGGCCCTTGCATCCACGTGGGAGACCCAGAAAAAACTCCTGGCTCCTGGCTTTAGATCAGTCCAGCTCCAGCCACTGCAGCCATTTGGGGAGTGAACCTGTGGGTGGAAGAATTTTGTCTCTGCCTGTAACTTTGCCTCTGAAATAAATAATCTTTAAGAAAAATTCCTGCATCCCATTAATAAAAACAATGGGAAAATTCTTCAAGATATTGGCATAGGCAAAGACTTCTTGGAAAACACACCAGTAACACAGATAATAAAAGAAAAAATAGACAAATGGGATTGCATGAAGCTAAGAAGCTTCTGGACTGCAAAGGAAACACTCACCAAAGGCGAGAGGCAACTAATAGAATGGAAGAAAATATTTGGAAACTATGCAACTTCATAAGGGATTAACATCCAAAATCTATAAAGAACTCAAGAAACTCAACAATAACAAAAAAAAAAAATAATAACTCTGTTCAGAAATGAGCAAAGGTCATGAATAGGCATGCTCAAGATCACTAGCCATCAAGGAAATGTAAATAAAAACACAATGAATTTTTACTTTACCTCAATTAGAATGGTTATCATGCAAAAACAGAAGAAAAAAAATGCTGGCAAAGATGTGGAGAAAAGGTACACTAATACACTGCTGGTGGGAACATAAAGAAGTACAGCCATCATAGAGGACAGTATAGAGATTCTTCAGAAATCTGAAAACAGACTTCCAAATGACCCAGTCATCTCACTCCTGGGAATCTACCCAAAGGAAATGAAATTATCATATGAAAGAGTCATATGTACCTTCATGATTATTTCAACTCACAATAGCTAAGATATGGAATCAACCCAAATGTTCAACAATTGATGACTGAATAGAGAAAATGTGGTATACATACACAATGGAATACTACTCAACCATATAAAAATGCAATCCTGTCTTTTGCAACAAAATGGATAAAACTGGAAACTATCATGCTTATTGAAATAAGCCAGTCCCAAATGACAAATATCATATGTTTTCTCTGATATGTGGCAGTTAATATAGAATACGAACAAATGTATAATAATGAAATACTCAGCTTGTGATATGATTATTATTTGTAGCCCTTGTTTATACTCCTGTAGAACTGTTATCTTCCTACCTTTTATTTATTGAATATTATGGTTAGTGGTACATTAATCCTGCAATTATAGAGTGGATTGAAATTATGTCTTTGAAAAATTAAAGAAAAAGAGAAGAAGGAAGAAGGGGGGTTAAGGGAGAGAGGGAGGGAGAGAAGAAAGTGTGGTTATCTTTTTAGAACTGTACCAATGAAATACATGAAATCTGTTCTCTTTATATTAATAAAAATAAAAATGTAAAAAATAAATATCCCCTCCTGTGATTAAGGAAAAAGAAATTTCTCTTTTACTACTGATTATTTGAATAAAACTATTATTTGTGCTAAGGATTATTAGAGTCAGTAAATATGTAAAGCATTTTTTCCAAGACACACTTAAAAATCACTTAACATATCTCACTGTAAATGCATATTTGCTCAGACATTTTCAAAAATATTAATTGAGCACTGATTTTAAGCCTCACATAATAAAAGCCTTTACAGACATATCAGCAAGAATAATTCAGTTTTTTCAGAAGGACCATACAAGAGGTAAGTCAAACTGAATCGATATTGTTTATTAAAGATACAGTGTGTGTTTATGTGCACTCACATGCATAGGTGTGCACACATGATTGGTTGGCAGTCATATGACTCAGTTTGATCAGTTACTTCAGCATTAGCTTTTTACACTTTGCTTCAACTACTAACATTTACAACCTAGTACTAGAAGTGAAAGATAAAGGTGGATACACTAAATAGTCCTGTACGTGAAAATTAATTTGTACATTTTTCTCCCGCCTTATCTTGACATATACATTCAAATGCCCTCAGCAGATACCTGAAACTGCAGATAGCATCAAATCCTATACACACACACACACACATATATATATATTATGTGTTACACCTCTCTGATAAAGCTTAATTTTTTTTTTTTTTGACAGGCAGAATGGAGAGTGAGAGAGAGAGAGAGAGAGAGAAAGGTCTTCCTTTGCCGTTGGTTCACCCTCCAATGGCCGCCACGGCTGGCGCGCTGTGGCCGGCGCACCGCGCTGATCCAATGGCAGGAGCCAGGTACTTATCCTGGTCTCCCATGGGGTACAGGGCCCAAGCACTTGCGCCATTCATCCTCCACTGCACTCCCCGGCCACAGCAGAGAGCTGGCCTGGAAGAGGGGCAACTGGGACAGAACCCGGCGCCCTGACCGGGACTAGAACCCAGTGTGCCGGCGCCGCAAGGCGGAGGATTAGCCTAGTGAGCCGCGGCGCTGGCCAAAGCTTAATTTATAAATTTAGCATGATAAGAGATTAACAACCATAACTCAATAGAATGACTATAACATTGTACAGTAGTAAAACTGCCAGGATCTTACTCTTGGGACTTAGGACAATTAATAAGTAAAATAAGGCTTGCTTACACACAAGCACTGCAGATCACTGCAGGTTCATCTGATAACTGAGATAGCTAATAAGTGACTAGTAGGAGAGTAACATACACAAGCATGGATGATTCACATCCTGGGTGGGATGCAGTGGCATAGCAAAAGAGTTCATCACACCACTCAGAATAGCACAGAGATTAAAATGTATAGCTTGTGGAGGCCGGCGCTATGGTGAAGTAGGTTAAGTCTCCACCTGCATCATCAGCGTCCCATATAGGTGTTGGTTCATGTACCACATGCTCCTTTTCCTATCCAGTTCTCTGTTTATGGCCTAGGAAAGCAGTGGAAGATGGACCAAGTGCATGGAGCCCTGCATCCAGATGGGAGACCTGGAAGAATCTCTTAGATCCTGATTTAGGATTGGCCCAGCCTTGGCCATTGCAGCCATTCGGGGATGAACCAGTGAATAGAAGGTCTTTCTGTCTCTCCCTCACTCTGTTTGTAACTCTGCCTCTCAAATAAATAAATAAATAAATAAAATTTTAAGCAAAAAAAAATGTAACTTGCTTATTTCTAGAATTTTCCACTTAATATTTTCCCAATCATGTAACTGAAACTGCAGAAAATGAAATCACAGATTAAGGGGAATTCACTATATAACACTTGATACTTCACTCTTTATACCTTATAGTCTGAACAAGCCATCTTAAATATCATCAATTTGCATGAATTTTCTTTTTTACCATCTTATTTCTGTGGAACTTCATCCACAATCACATTTGCATTAGTGCTGGAATGAAAAGCTCACAGTTCAGCACTAATATATTGTCTATTCACAACTTTAATTGCTTGCTTGGGCAGAAATGAGATTCCTATTATTGATCAGCTGGGGTCACTAAAACAGTTTCTCATCCCATGTCACAGTGTTGTTTATCTATCCAGGGAACTTTATAACAAATGCCTAAAAATTGAAAGAAATATGAATGATGACAGCTAGAATACCAGCTGCCCAATTCTTACAACATAATAGATATAATGCAGGATATCTAGGAAGCTAACTTGGACAACAAAAGCACAAAAATTTGTAGTGCTTAGCAGTTTACAATCCTTTAAAGACATTGCTAATGCCTTTACCCAAGAGTAGGCAACTTTTGATGAGGGCAACTTAAGATCTGTTTAAAATCAATAATGTCTGTTACTTTATTCTGCGACTATGAAGTTTGTAAATGTAGAACAATTGCTAAAAGTTTATCAATTACGTATGCATATTGAAGAGATGATGCACTGAATCTGCCCCCCCTTCAATCCCTGAAATGACTCACTTGAGCGTGAAAGTCAATTTACATTTTTTTTCAAGTCTAGAAATGGAATTTTCATTTTTTGTCATATTCATAAAAAAACTCATATATAACTCAGCAGGGTACTCACATGTGCTTAGAAACAATATTAGGTATGGGAATTACCTTTTGTACCATAAAGACAAAATTACTCACTGAGAAATAAGATTTTAAAGGATCTTCAGAAAGCAAACGAGAAAAAAAAGATACAGAATTTCATCCGAGACTGGAACTGTTGTATTGTTCATCTGCGGGCTTCTCATCCCTCCTGTATCAATTTTACATCTCTACTTAGATTCTCTTCTCTCCCAGGACCATGAGAAGCTGTTAGATTTTAATGAAGACATGTTGTGGAAGGAGCCATGGGGATAGAAATATGAGTTCGAATCCTGAAAACTTTCTCAGAAACAAAGGCATAGAAGATTTAGTACAAAGGGATTATTGATACAGGTGCAGTTAAAGTAAAAGCAAATTTAGTTAATATGGCACCATAAGCATCTTTATATTATTATGAAATCTTCAAATGATAATTCAAATAATTGCATAATATTCTACCAAGTATATTCACCATAGGGTATTTAACTAATTCCTAATGTTTTCCCCTATTTTTTACTGCAATAAAACACGATACAATAAACTTTTTTTTCCCACTTAAGAGTTTGCTCTTTTTTTACACTTTGTTTTCAGAATATTTTTCTTGGTTTATATTCACAGAAGTATATTTTTTAGGAAAAAAAATTTGTAAATATATTTTAACTTTTTAAACTTCATTTATTAAAGAGAGAGAGATCACTACTATCTGCTGGTTCATTCCAACAGCGACCACAATGGCCAAAACTGGATTGAATCAAAGTCAGGAGTAAGGAAGATAATCCAGGTTTCCCATGTGAGTGGTGGGAATCTGAGCCACAATCACTACCTCCCAGGGTCTGGATTAGCAGGAATCTAGAGTCAGGTATTGAATATAGTCACCCTAAAGTGGGATGTAAACATCTTAACCTGTATCTTGATCACTGAGCTTGAATGCCCAGTCCAAATTTGTAAATATTTTAAGTGCTTGCTATACTACCACATTGCTTGTCAAATGAATCATGAAAAGGCAGCTTTGTAAAAGAGCACTCATTTCACTGTATCTTTGTGAGCACTGGCTGTAATTTTATTTTTAAGGTTAAGTTAAAGCAAATTATAAACTACATGAGTAGTATTCATGGGTGATGACACTATGGAAATGGATCCAAAGTCTGAATTTTTCAGTGACTCATTCTCTTCTACTGAAATTTTGGTGAAATGTGTTTACAGAATAAAAAATCATATAAAAGCTTCTATCAAGCAGCTATGATTTCTTGTTCTCATTGTAGTTTAAGATTGAGGAGCTCCAGTGGAGGATGGCCCATGTGCTTGGGCCCCGCACCCGTGTGGCAGACCAGGAGAAGCACCTGGCTCCTGGCTTTGGATCAGCACGGTGCGCCAGCCGCAGTGGCCATTGGAAGTTGAACCAATGGTAAAAGGAAGACCTTTCTCTCTGTCTCTCTCTCTCACTATCCACTCTGCCTGTCAAAAAATAAATAAATAAAAATTAAAAAAAATATTGAGGAGCTAAACACACTAATAAATGTCTAAATGGTCTAAAATCTTGAATAGATCGTTCTCAAGAAAAGACACACAAATAGCCAACAGATATACTTTTAAAGTGTTCAGCACCACTAATACTCAAGGAAATGCAAATCAAAACCATATTGAGATATTACCTCACTCTAGTTAGAATAACTGCTATGAAAAAGACCAAAAAAATAGGCTCAAACATACAGTGCAGCAATAAAAATGCTGCTTTGGATTCCCACATGTCATTTCAGGGTGTTAGGATTCAAATTCCTGTTTCACTTTCCATTTTCCTGCAACTGCACCAGGGAAGGAAGCAGGTTATAACTCAGGTACTTGAGTCCCTGTCACCTATGTGGGAGACCTGGATTGATTTCAGAACTCCTGGCTTTGACCTGGCCCAGGCCTTGGTGTCTCAGGTATTTGAGAAGTGAGACATTGGATGAAAGATTTCTCTCTCTCCCCTGCTCATCTCTCTTTATTTTTCAAGTAAACAAAATTTTATTTAAAAGAAAACAAACAGTAATAAATGTTAGTAAGGACCTGGAGAGACAGGATTTCTTATAATCTCTTGGTAGGAATGTAAATTATAGTGGCCACAAAAAGTTACAGTTTCCTCAAAAAATTTAGAAATATCATAGAATCAAGTAATCCCATCACTGGGTATATATCCAAAGAAAATGTAATCAGTATATCAGTGAGACATTTGTGCATCCATGTTTAATATGGCCATTCTCCACAATTCCCAAGAAATGGAGCCAACTTTAATGTCTATTAATAAATGAATGGATAAAGAAAATTTCACACACACACACACACACACACTTGTGCTAAATGGAATACATACCCATAAAAACATGAAATCTTGTCATTTGCAATGACACAGATGAATCACAGATGAATTTACAGCACTTTATATTAAGTGAAATAAGCCAGACACAACATGATGAATACTACACAATCTCACTTGCGTGAGGAATCTAAAATGCTGATCTCACTGGGGTACAAAGGAGAATAACAGTTACCAGAGGCTGAGGAGGGCATAAAGTATGGAAGGGGAGAGTTTTCTCAATGAATTAAATGTTACAGTCACACAAGAGGAATAAGTTTTGGTGTTCAATTTCACAGGAGGGTGACTAGCTAATGATAATACACTGTGTATTTCAAAACAGGTAGAAAAGAGTATTTTGAATGGTCTCTCCAAAAAAATAAATGCTTAAGATGATAGATGTGCTAATTACTCTGATTGTATCAATACACAATGCATATATATATATCAAAACATCACATTGTACCTCATAAATATGTACATTTGTTGGGTGTCAATCAAAATTAAAAGTAAAATAAGAAAAAAGACTGGGACCAAATGTTTTGTGGATCATTTGAGCATTTGGGAGTGCCTTTGACTTTTAAACTTATTTTCTAGGCCAAGGAAGTATTACCGTGAAGGGGGTTAGGAACTGAATACAATGTTAGAAGCATTTTTGAGTTAGTTAGTGATGGACTGAAACATGTGCACACTTAATTCAAAAAGAAACTTGAAAATCATTTTTATGGAGAATTGTCATATGCTTAAGTAATGTCATATTTTACAAATTCCTTAAAATTTTATTACATGTTGTCATGTTATTATTGACAAACTATAGTAATGCGTGCCCTCCAAAAGTCTGCTTAAACATCAGTATTGCACAAATATTCAAAGTCAGCAGAGTTTGGTAGAATAAACACAAGCCAAGCTTTGGTGCTATGCAAAAATGAATATAAAATTCAGTTTAGCCACATAATGTATTTCTAATTTTTTACCAAATTCTTTAACTTTTCTAAAACTATGTGTGAGCATTTATAACATGAGCTTGTTGAATAACAAATGGAGACAAGACATAAGCATTTGGCTATATAATTCAGTTTGCATGTCTAAAAGTTCATTTAATCTTGCACACCAGATCAAAAAGGAATTCCTTGGGGCCGGCGCTGTGGCGTAGTGGGTAAAGATGCTGCCTGTGGCCCAGACATCCCATATGGCCACAGGTTTGAGTCCTGGCTGCTCCACTTCTGATCTAGTTCTCTGCTGATGGCCTGGAAAAGCAGTGGAAGATGGCCAAAGTGCTTGGATCCCTGCGCCCATGAGGGAGATCTGGAAGAAGCTCCTGGGTTCTGGCTTTGGATAAATTCAGCTGCAGCTGTTACAGCCATTTGGGGAGTGAACCAGTGGAAGGGAAAACTGTCTCTCTCTCTTTCTCTGCCTATGCATCTAACTCTGACTTTTGAATAAACAAATAAATCTTTAAAAAAAAGGAATTCCTCTATTTACACAGTATTGTAGAGGTTAGGGGATTTAGATTCAGCAGAGCAATAATGGCAACTCTGAACATAATTGTCACAACTGCAGACAAACACAAATTTTAATGGCCATGGAATTAATATGTAATTCAAGTCTACTAAAAAAAAAAGAACATAATTAGTAAGTCTTCCAAAGAGGGTTGCATTTATGCCATGCCACATATTTCTGGAAACTTCTTTGGCTACTAACAATGGGATCACTGAAAGATACGTTGTAGGAACTGGCAAAAGAGTCTGACAAATGTGATTATATTGAGAGTAAGTTCTCAATTCTCAAGGAAAATAATTCAGAGAGTTGGATGCTAGGAAAAGAGAAGCCAGTTCAGCAAAGCAAGGCAATGGGGAAATGAACTACTCTACCAAAGATGCCATTCATTTTTTTTTTTTTTTTTTGACAGGCAGATTGGACAGTGAGAGAGAGAGAGAGAGAAAGGTCTTCCTTTACCGTTGGTTCACCCCCCTAATGGCTGCTGTGGCCAGCATGCTGCCGCCGGCGCACCGCGCTGACCCGAAGCCAGGAGCCAGGTGTTTCTCCTGGTCTCCCATGCGTGTGCAGGGCCCAAGGACTTGGGCCATCCTCCACTGCACTCCCGGGCCACAGCAGAGAGCTGGCCTGGAAGAGGGGCAACCGGGACAGAATCCGGCACCCCGACCTGGACTAGAACCCGGGGTGCTGGCGCTGCAGGCGGAGGATTAGCCTATTGAGCTGCGGCGCTGGCCACCATTCATTCTTATACCCTGTCATTCTCCAAATATGGAGGCCAGCTGGGATTGATTAGGCCCAGAAATCTCCTGCAGAATGTGATTCCATCATGTGTGATTCATACAAACTCTCTCTTTGCTAGCAGAAGAGTAGTAATCATAAATAACAGAGTCACTTCTTATTGGTTGGAAAAGGAAAAATCATATATAGAGTGAAGAGGAAGTACTCTTTATCTGCTAACCTAAAAGAACCTAAACTTACATAAACCTGAAAAGTACAATAAGGAGAAATTGAAAATGAACCCTCCAGCCGGCGCCGTGGCTCACTAGGCTAATCCTCCGCCTAGCGGCGCCGGCACACCGGGTTCTAGTCCCGGTCGGGGCGCCGGATTCTGTCCCGGTTGCCCCTCTTCCAGGCCAGCCCTCTGCTGTGGCCAGGGAGTGCAGTGGAGGATGGCCCAGGTGCTTGGGCCCTGCACCCCATGGGAGACCAGGAAAAGCACCTGGCTCCTGGCTCCTGCCATCGGATCAGCGCGGTGCGCCGGCCGCAGCGCGCCAGCCGCGGCGGCCATTGGAGGGTAAAACAACGGCAAAGGAAGACCTTTCTCTCTGTCTCTCTCTCTCACTGTCCACTCTGCCTGTCAAAAAAAAAAAAAAAAAAAAAAAAAAGAACCCTCCAAGTGTACTCATCTGATGACTTCAGCCAAAAGTTAGAAGGTCTTCACTTATTTATTCAACTTTTATTGATGAGATATTATGTGTTTAGTACATTGATATGTTCATAATTCATAGAAGTCACAAGACTCTTTTGTATCTTATCAATCTCGAGGCCTAATAGAGGAGACCAACAAACGCAAAGATTCCCAATATAGTGAAACTGATGCTATATACACAGTGTAATGGGTGGTCTTATAAAATATCAAAGCAAGTAGCTTGGTTACCCTCATTGGAGTATGAATTTTACGTTAAAATTAGGAAGATGTTGATAAACATTACTGAACCCAATTATAGGTAAGGAACATAGAATCTTTCTGCTAGAGATAGTTGGCAGTTTTAATACACAAGAATGCTACAGATCAAGTGAGGGACAAATGTAATAAATTAATCATTCAAAGAAAAGAATGCCTTCCACTTTTCTTCATTGGACATTGTATGGAGTCATGCTATAAGGTCTCTGTTTCTGAAAAACCTGGTTCCATTTACCAATAATATTGTTCCAATGCTGTATCCAGAACTGAATATATTTCATGGTAGACCTTGATGTCTCCACATGAAAAGGAGATATATTAGAGGAGCAAGGCCAGCATGCTAGGTTGACAATAATCCAGCATAACTTGACCCAAACTAGGACATTCTGGTTTTTTTCCTTCTTGATACTATGGTTGTAAGGGAAGGAAAAATAAAAAGAACCTTGCGCTAAGACTCAGATGGCTTTAGGAAATATTTTTAAGATGCAATTAATTTCATGCATTCTAAAGACAAGTGCAAATAAGGCTCTGAGAGTCTTTTGTCTTATAGGGATTAAACAATAATGTGCAACTAACTATGCACATTTTTTGCACTCCTTAAGACCTCATTAAACCACAAAGACTCAGTGGGACACATCCCACTGATGCTACCCCACTAACCTCTCCTGACCTATCTAATGCTCTGTTTCTCCCCTCTTGTATCACCCAGATGTCATTCTCCCTGGCACTGTTTCTAAAAGTCAGCCTCAAATCTCTACCCCAGTAAGTGTCACCAATGTCTTGAAGTTCTTGAAAGGATTTTTTTTCTTAATTTAAATAAAGCAGTCAGGTACACGTGGACCCATGCAGATGACTCTGTCTGGATTCTCTGTTAGAAAGGCAAAAAGAGACTTGCAGTTTTCCCTGCTGCCATGGGTGAAGTTCTCTGCCTGACGGCTCTATCTGGTTTGACATGGGTGAGGTACTTTCACAGTGTACATTATTATTTGGTTCCTTGTATTCCTTGTCTTAGGGGTAAAAAAAAGCTGCAAAAATGGTTAGACAAAGAAAATTTCTCTTTATCAGATTTTTCCCCATGGAAATATGATATTTATTGTTCATAATAGTCTATACTCCACCTGCAAAGAAAGACAAAGCTAGAAACATGTGCTTTAGCTGGCATCTGAATGGTCATTTGAAAATAAGGTTAATGGGGTGAGATGAAGGCTGGGTAAAATTGTCTCCAGATCAAATAGTGACATAAAAGCTAAATTAATGTTGGCTAAACTTCTACTTGTGCAATGTATAGAAGAGATGAGAGTCCTACTTTACTCTTAAGCAATCGGTATCCTCCTTGGACTTCCTATTATTTTGGGAACCACCAAGGAATATTGGCTCATTGTCACCATCTCCAGGAGACAGAAATTAAGATCAAGATGTGATTCCTCACTATTTTTCATACGAATGAGTTGGAGGGATTGAAAACATTTAATCTGGATAAATCTCAGAGAAGATACAGTAGTTGTTTTCAAATAGAAAAGTTTTACTCTGAAAGAGGGATTGAAATTATTTGGTGTCCTTGTTGGAAGACTGGAGGATCTAATTCTGTTTTTATATAAAAAGACTTTTCTATCAGGTAGAACTATTTACCTTCAAAGGACTTAGTTTCCTAGTCCTTGAAGATATGGAAGTGGGTAGAATTTAAAAATCTCAATCAGCTCTTGTGGTTGCTAGATGAACTTGGTACGCTGTCCTAGAATTCTTTCATCCTTTTATTTCTAAGCAATCTCATAGCATGTGCCATATTAAATGTCTAAATGAAATGTTTCTTCCAAGGCCCTTATTTGGCTACCAACAGTCCTGCTAGCAACCCTACCATAGTAGATCCTAACAGTAGAATTTGAATGTAAGTGGTTTATTTGGCAAGTGGAAGGAATGTTGACAGAAGTGAAGAAGCAACACAAAGGAACAAAGTGGGCAATGGAGCATAATCTCAGAAGGAATGTCTGAAAAACAGAGTAAAACCAGGCCCACACATCCCACAGGAGTTAGGGAATTTAGATTCTTGTATAACTGTTGCCATTTAATAGCTATGGGTTGCTCCAGCATGGTGCTAATTTCCTGGCCCCTCTCATCTGTGGTAGACAGAAGTAAGGCAGCTCTCCATAATGCTGAAAGAAAACTCAGAGATTGATATGTAGATCCTGGCAGGTGAGAGATAAACAAGACACAACTGAAACAGTGGAGGCTGAGAGATACGGGTGAGGCACTGCCAAGTGTTCCATAGCTACTCTTTTACATTTTCCCTGCAAAAGTCACAAATTCTTTTTTTAAAAGATTTATTTTATTTATTTGAAAGGCAGAGTTACAGAGAGAGGTAGAGACAGAGAGAGCGGTCTTCCATCTGCTGGGTCACTCCCCAGATGGCCACAATGGCCGGAGCTGTGTAGATCCGAAGACAGGAGTCAGGAGCTTCTTCTGGGTCTCCCAAGGACTTGAGCCATCTTCTACTGCTTTCCCAGGCCATAGCAGAGAGCTGGATTGGAAGAGGAGCAGCCGGGACTAGAACCAGCGCCCATATGGGATGCTGGCACTTCAGGCCAGGGCTTTAACCTGCTGCGCCACAGCGCCAGCCCCAAAAGTCACAGATTCTAACTTCCAGAATGTACCCATTACTCGGTAGGAGCCAATATTAACCTAATTCTCACTGGAATTGTGGTTTTGTTGAATATACTCTTTTTGCCCTTTCAGTTTATCAAACCACACCTAGCATTTTATGAAAAAACAGGTATCAGGTACTTGTACCCTGAGGAATTTTGCTTAACAAAAGGATTCAAACAGCAGGAGCTCTGAGAGAGTATCTTTCCATCAACAGTGTAATTCTTAAATCATCCAATGGTTGTGATTTATCTTTCAAAACAATATATTAAAATATAAGTAAAAATAAAGACTTTTTAAGTTTTTCTAATCCTAAAGATCTTCTGTATAAAGATAACTGAAAATGAATCTTGATGTGAATGGAATGGGAGAGGGAGCAGGAGATCGGAGGGTTGCGGGTGGGAGGGAAGTTATGGGGGGGAAAAGCCACTATAATCCAAAAGCTGTACTTTGGAAATTTATATTTATTAAATAAAAGTTTAAAAAAATCAAAGAAAATAATAATAAATATTTTGGGTTTTCCTAGAAGTTTCACCCCATGACACAGACACACATATATGTGAATAATATTTAATTAATAAAAAGATGACTTTAAAAGAGTACAAATAAATCAAATGTAGCCACACAGGAGAAACCATGCTATACCTAGGCCCAAGAAAGACATACAAACTACAGGACGTGACCTATTTCTACTGAGGTCAGGATATGATCACAGAGCTTTACTCAGAATTGTGATTCAAAGGAAATAAATGGCTGATTTCATAGTTTTTCAAAAATATGAGGGTCCAGTGTTGTGGTGCTGCTGTTGAAGCTGCCACTTGAAATGTCAGAATTCTATATCAGAGTGCTGGTTTGAGTTCCAGCTACTCCACTTCAGATCCAGCCTTCTGTTAATGTGACTGAGAAGGCAGCAGGAGATGGCTCTAAGTATGTGTGTCCTTAGTAGGAGACTGGAACGGAGTTCCCGGCTCCTGGCTCTGGTCTGGCCAGAAGTAGTTGTTGATGCCATTTTTGCAGTGAACTCGTGGATGAAAGATATCTCTCTTCTCTTATTTCCCACCTCTCTCTGCCCCTCTGGAATAAGTAAATCAAGTGATTTACTTATTTCAGTATTTATTTGAGTACTTTTGAGTGTCTGGTACATATGTTAGTAAGTGATAATTGCCAAGTTCACCAATAGGAGAAAAAGTCCAAATGAAGAGCAACATATGTACTCTCCCATTTGCATGAGGAAATATAAATATTTATTTATATGTTCTAACAATCACTTTCATTTTAAAATGGTATTCTTGAAAAATATTATAGTTTTCCCCTTACTTTTTATTTTGAAAACTCATAGGAAAATTTCTTAAGTCTTTGAGAGTAAGTTGCCCCAATCCCTCAGTAATTAAGATTATTTCCTAACAACAATGACATCCACAACATAATGATGTTTAACATGATAGAATATTACTAGATAGAAGAGGATATTAACTTTGCTATTTTATTCTATTTAATCAACAGACACTTCAAGTTTCAACACTGATCTATTCAAGTTTCTCCGGTTGTTCCAACAAGTACCATTTATAGCAAAAGTTTTCAATCTGGAGTCTTAAACTGAATTTAGTTGCTATCCTATTATTCTGCTTTGATCTAGAACAATTCCTCAGACCTTCCTTGACTTTCATGATCCTGATCCTTTGGGAGCCTATTTATTCATTTTCATTTTATAGGCTGGTTACCCTATGTACTTTCCCTCAATTTAGATTTGTCTAATGCCCCCTTATTTTTATATCAAGATGATGCCTCCTTGGCAGCTATATCATGTAAGTAATGCTCTCTTCTCAATACATTATCTTACTGCATTTCAATGTAGTCCATTATTGGGGATGCTAATTTTGACCAGTTTATTAAAGGGGTGTTTCCAAGCTTCATCATTATAGATTATTTTCTAATTATTACTTAGAGATATTTGGTATGAAAAGATTACATAAATACTTCATTCCTCAAACCTTCAATTAATTTTACTACTAATATCACTATGATTTTATTGATTCTTTTTTTAAAGATTTATTTTATTTATCTGAAAGAGTTACAGAGAGAAGTAGAGATAGAGAGAGATAGAGAGAGAAAGAGAGAGAGAGAGAGAGAAATCTTCCATCAGCTGGTTCATTCCCCAAATGGCCACAAGCTGGAGCTGAACTGAACCAAAGCCAGGAGCCAGAAGCTTCCTCCCGGTCACCCACATGGGTGCAGGGGCCCAAGGATCTGGGCCATCCTCTGCTGCCCTCCCAGATACATCAGCAGGGAGCTGCATTGGAAGTGGAACAGCCCGGACTGGAACCGGGGATGCCGGTGCTGCAGGCTGGGGCTTTAACCCACTGTGCCACAGCGTCATCCCTCTATGGATTATGTTTATTCCATGGATTTTAGCTTATTCACTTTGTTATTTAATATGATATTGAAATTCATCCAGATTTGGTCAATAGGAGCACATTTAAGTGGGTAACTGTGTTATCTTTATAGACCAGCATTGTCTTTACTTTCTAATGTGCTTTTGGACTTATTTTTCCCTGCTTCAAACTTAGAATCCGCTGTTTCTCCAAGCAGTCCTGATTGCATTTAATGAAAGCAATATTTTGAAATCATGACCTTGTTACTTATTGTGCTGCTTGTTCTTGGATGTGAGCTCACAAACCCTTTCAGTGGACAGGATTAGGAATGCATTTATTAGGTTTAATGCTGTGGTGCAGTGGATTAGCCACCATCTGCAGTGCCAGCAACCCATAAGGACACTGGTTTAAGTCCCAGCTGCTCCATTTCCAATCCAGCTCACTGCTAGTGTGCCTGAGAGAGCAGCAGAGGATGGCCCAAGTGCTTGCATCCCTGCACTCACATGGCTGACCTGGAAGAAGCTCCTGGCTCCTGGCTTCATCCAGGCCCAGCCCTGGCTATGTGGCCCTTTGGGGAGTAAACCAGCAGATGGAAGATTTATCTCTCTCTCTCTCTCTCCCCCTTTCTCTCTATCCCTCTCCCTCTGTAATTCTGACTTATAAATAAAATCTTTAAAAAAAAGAAATAATTTATGTACACAGAAACATAGACACAATTCATATCTGTATGTGTATTTTATCTAATACATCTATGTATAGAGCTATATATTGAAAACTAAAACCTTCCAATTCAGCAACAGGGTCCATCATAATCTCCCATTTTTCCATTCAAAACACTTTCATCTGATAATGAGAAGCCGGGTTTCTTACCATTATTAATTTAGCAGTTATTGATTTATACTCTGCATGTAGCAATCCTCTCTTCAACGTCCCCTTCACCACATGGATGGAAGATGCCCTCCTTTTTTTTTACTATATATTTTTTTAACTTTTATTTAATGAATATAAATTTCCAAAGTACAATTTATGGATTACAATGGCTTCCCCCCCATAACGTCCCTCCCACCCGCAACCCTCCCCTTATCCACTCCCTCTCCCCTTCCATTCACATCAAGATTCATTTTCGATTCTCTTTATATATAGAAGATCCGTTTAGCATACATTAAGTAAAGATTTCAATAGTTTGCTCCCACACAGAAACATAAAGTGAAAAATACTGTTTGAGTACTAGTTATAGCATTAAATCTCAATGTACAGCACACTAAGGACAGAGATCCTACATGAGGAGTAAGTGCACAGTGACTCCTGTTGTTGAACTCTCACCCGCTATACATGACAGTACGTCAAAATCAAATGCTCGTGGAAAAATGAAATGCTTTACTTTGGTGTGATTTTTTTATATTCATGCTTAGTTTTTTCACAATATGCATTTTCCACTGAGTTTTTAATTGCTCTCATACACACCCCACTATTCTCCCTCTCATGCACTTACACCCAAATTAAGTAGCACTCCTCTCCTTTTCATTTTGCTCTGGCTCTGACCACTGTGCTGGACTTTTGAAGAATTTCTTACCCCTTCAGGATGTCTGTCTTGGCGGCTCATCTCATGATTTAGATAGTCATCCAGATAAGAAAAAGGAGTTGCAGGAGCTAAAGGAGCTCTTTCTTACAGTTGCTTTTGGAGAGGTGTATTACATATCCAAACATAACGGTAGTTTGTTTTTTTTTTTTAAGATTATTTCTTGTCTTAGGATTTGATATCTTTAACATGAATGATGACCTGGATTACTTTTCCATTTTGAAAGGCACATTGAAAGAATTTGATGGGTGAATAAATGCAACGTGAACATTTTAACTGATAAAAATTAATCCTTTTATTCTGAATATACAGTTATAGAACTGTATTCTTACATTCTTGCCTCTAAGCGACTATGAATGGTCCAATTCATTCTCAAAACAAAACAACCTACAAATGTGAAAATTATGCTTCTCAGAACTTCATAGTGAAATATGTCTTCTAGACCTGTCACACTTGAAATTAGTACAAGGCTACTACAAATCCTAAAGGGTTGGGTATATGCAATGAATTGTCCTTATTCAGTAAGGGGTACTAAATCTTCACAACAATGGCGCAAATTAGGTAGACCAGATGATTCTACCCCCAAGTTTGCAAAATATTTGGGCTCCAGGCTAAACACAGTTCATTAATAATGACTCTGAACAACACTTTCAGAGTGTAAGTTTTAAACCTTACCTCAGCAGGCCATGTAGACCCTCCTTATCTCATTATTAGTCTGTAAGAAATTAAAACTTTTAAATAAATAAGAAACTATCAACACCAAAAATAAAGTGCCTCAAAGATATCTGCCATGGAAGAGAAAATTTATAAATATTCATATTTTATAGAGCAATCAAGATGTTGATGTTAATATTAGAGCAATAACTTTAATTGTATTTCAGCAAACGGATGCCAATTAGGAAACAAATTATCTCATAGAAGCATGTCTTGCACACAGTTTTGCCCTGAAGGTAAGCCTAGGGCTATGCCAGCTTACTGAATTTTAATGCACAAATGAACACCTCAGAAATTATTAAAATTAAAAAGAAGCATTCAAAGGACTTTAAATTATGCCAAAAAATAAATGACAGCTGCTTGCTTAATAATGGTAAAGGCAGAGTATTTTCTCTCAAAGATGGAAAAATAGAATCATTTGCCATGGCAGAGTTGTTTCTAAGAAAAGTAAAGAAGGACCATTCAGGCTTTTCTTTAGTGATGGATTTGCCAATCGTCACGACATTTCTGATAAAGCACTCAGAATTGTAAATTGCCAGGCAAACCTTATTTGAACTTTCTAAACTCTTTAAAACTCCACAATCTTGAAAATAACATGCTTTTACTTCAGATTTCTCAGAGCCTACCTACAAAAGTTGCAATGTGAAGACCGAACAGGATAAGAGATAGGTATCAAAAGATGACTCTTCAAAGGGATCTTGGCAAGGCTAGAAATTGCTGATTTTTCATGGTTCTGGGAAACCCTAACATGTCTATGTCTGGTATAAGATCTCCCAAAAGTTAAGGCTCACAAGATAAAGCAGCCTCTGTCCTCTGAACTCATACTATAGAATCCGTCTATATCACAGAGACTTTGAGCAGCCTAGGAATGGCCCGGCAAGTTGTGCATGTGGCTATTGTTGCTTGAATCACATTATATTGTTAGTATTTGACTATGACGATGTCTCCTACCATGTTGGGGCATCTCATGGAAATGAGATGAAATATATTTCACAAACATGTCTATGTATTTCAGATGCTAGCTGGGAACTCCAAAATTCCTTCACTATATATCTTTATTTGAGAGGTAGAGAATGAAAGAGAGACAGAGAAAGAACTCCCAACAACACTAATGTGGTTCGCTCCCCCAATGCCCATGACAACTGGCACCAGGTCAGGCCAGTGTCAGGGACACCCCACTTGGGTGACAGGGACCTAACTACATGAGTCATCGCCTGATGTCTCCAGAGCGTGCATTAGCAGGAAGTTGGAACCAGGAGCAGCACCAAGACTGAAACTGGGCACTGTGGGACATCGGTGTCGTAAACTGACAGGCCAAGCATCCATTCTTGGGCTGCTGCTTCTTTGCAAGGTCGTCTGGAACACCCATGTCCATGATGTGGAGAAGTCTAGGGCCTCTCTACATTTAGGTGAGGCCCCAAGAACTTTCTCTTCCATGATCCTTTCCGTGCCTTCTTCCTCCATTATGAACAGGGTATATAGAACCAGACTCAAAGCCCAGTCCTTCCTCTGGTTTCAATACACAAATAATTGATGTATTTTTCCATAAATAGAGACCTTACTGAGGTAAGATTATGCTTTGCATACTCAAACTAAATGAAAAATCTCATGTTAGACATTAGTCTTTCTGAAATCCCTCCAAACAAGGGTTGCATTTACATTCTCCCTTAATTCTTCTCCTTTTATTTCCTTCATGTTGTTCCTTTCACCCTCAACACCTACAGGTTGGAACAATTAATTTATCTTTCCTTCTTTTTGTATTTTTGAAAATCTTCAAATATTTTTGTAAATTTAATCTTCTCGTAAACCTTGAATACACTTATCACTTATTTTCTTTTATCAGACAGTGTTGGTTACCTCTCAGCTGGTAAGATTTTTTTAACCTCATCTCTTTTATAAGGAAGAATTAAGAGACACATATGAAGACTGATCTATAGTAAGCTGGTGCGGGTCCATTATACTAGAGGATTAAAGACTCTAGTTAACGTACTGAGTATATGGTTTTTAGAGCTACATGGGTTTTAGGATCTGTTTGTCCAGCTCAAAATTACAGCATTGTGCAACCATGGTTTATCCTATGGAAACATTAGTTTGTCCTGGAAATTAGAAGGCTTACCCTTATCCTGGGGTTAGTTCACCTATTAGGTAGGATTTCCACATGATATGAGATAGTAAAGGCTACTGCTGAAACTATTAAACAATGACTATACTCAAAACAGTGGCAGAGGAATGGAGCTACTCAGACTGAAATTATGAAATGAAAGCAAAGGCTAGAAAGGCGTTCCATCTACATCTCTCTTTCCTCATTTTTCTCTGGGTTTCCAAACTGTACATTTCAATAGATCTGCCTCGGGAACTTTTGTTTTGCTTTGTTACTAAATCTAAAAACTTCTAAAGACTCTTGATTTGCTTTCAAAACAACATGCTAGTGATTGCAGGGTAAACTCTGCAAAACTCTGTGAGTTTTAATTTCTCTCTTAAGTGGTGGATTAACCAGTATTATCTCTGCACATCTGTCCCAGATGTGAGCTAATTTGGATGTTCAAGCCCAGGAATTGACAGGCCTCCATCATCAATGTGTTTCTAATCTGATTTCCAAGATTTAAGTTGGCTCCTAGTCAGGTTTGAGATACCTGCCTTGTGTGTTTGCATTTCAAAAGCATTGTTGCAACTTACTCTTCAAAGAGATCTTGCAATTTGCTAAAGATGGGCTTCCCAACTTGCTGTCAGATTGAGATGCACTTCTGTTCCAGTCTGCCATGATTGCACACACACTGGTCAGGATAGTAATCCCATGAGCTGATCAAGCATATTATAAGGAGAGATCTGATGAGATGTAATCTCAAGCTTCTACTGACATTTTCTTAAATTGTGGCATGTCTGCAATCCATCCAGATTTTATGCCCTTGAAAGTGTAGCTAAGATAGTCACCAGGTTTATGGACTGTGCCAACTAGAAAATATTTGGAAGCTTTAAAATTAGACCTATAATTCCAAGTCTGAGAAGCTGAGAAGCCAACTGCCAACTACCCTCTCACACAGGCTCCCTTTGAGGCATAAAATTGAATGTACCAAGATGCTTGGTGCTTATATTTAGTTAATTGTGGGTGCAATCAGCCAATTGAGGATACAATTAGACACTGCAATTAACTGCTGTGGTCCAAATTATTGGAGAGAGGCAAAAACAGGAGGCCCAGTCAAAGCCTTTTTAAAGATGCAGGTCTGTGGATGAAATCACTGATGAAAGTCATTCACATGAATATATCCATGAAGGCGAAGAGAAAATGAAAAATAGCAACAACTAAAACTTGTAGAATGGTAGGATAATAACATTATTACTTCACATGGGTATGTGTATACATTTTTCATCACTTACAAACCTACTGTCAAAGCCATTTTGTCATAGACTGGTTTTATCTACAAGACGTCCACTTAAATTTCATAATGAAAATTGCAGCGTATAATTTTGAAGCCATGATAGAATATAGTCTTTCCCACTAGCATATACCATCTAACAGAGGTTAAACGTCCCCTTTCTGCTACAATTCCACAGTCTTATAAGACAGAAAGGAAAATGAACTAATATTCTAATATTTACTGTTCCGGGGACTGCAGTAGATAGTTGAGAAGTAATTTTATATTTAACCCTCATAACAACTCTGTATGAAAGATGTTTCTCCTTCGACAGATGAAGAAGCTGAGAATCAGTGAAGTTATCAGTTAACTTATTTTATCTTAGTTTTATTTTTGAGATATGGAGAAACAAGTGAGAATGACAAACAAGAGAGCACCTATCTGCTGCTCACTCTCCAAAATGCCTGCAGTTGAGGTCATAGTCCAAAGTGAGAAACGTAATCCTGCTCTCCTACGTGGGTGGCAGGAATCCAACTGTTTGAGCCATCACCTGCTGCCTCACCAGGTCTGCATTAACAGGAAGTTGGGGGGGCAGCACTGTGGCATAGCAGGTAAAGCCACAACCTGCAGTGCCGACATATCATATGGGTGTTGATTCTAGTCCCAGCAGTTCCACTTCTGATCCAGCTCTCTGCTGTGGCCTGGGAAAGCAGTAGAAGATGGCCCAAGTCCTTGGGCCCCTGCACCCATGTGGAAGACCCAGAAGAAGCTCCAGGCTCCTGACTTAGGATTGGCCCAGTTCTGGCTGTTGTGGCCATTTAGGGAGTGAATGAGGCTGATGGAAGACTTCTCTCTCTGCCTCTGCCTCTCCATAATTCTGCCTTTCAAATAAATAAATAAATATTTTTTAAAAAAATGCTGAATATAAAAAAGAAAATAAAAGTAAAAAAAAAAAACACAGGAAGTTGGAATTAGGAGTTGGACACAGGAATCATCAACCTGGGTACTCCAATGTGACTTAGGGACATTTTAACCACTAGGCCAAACACCCTTCAAAAGTTAACAGTTTGACAAAGCTCAACACCACTAGAAAAGGGCAAACTCTCAAGTCCCTCGAATCTGAAAAAGTCTTTCTTCAAAATTATGATCTGAGAAATGTCTGCTTTATTATCTGTAAGATCTGAACAACACTAAATCTAATGCTGGGAAACACAGTTTGAGTCTTGGTCTACACTCCAGGAAAATGTCAATCACCTCATAAATGTTCATCTAAGACATTTAGAAAAGGGTTCCTTTACTTGGTGGGAGTTCACGTGGATAGCGAATGGCACTTAAAGCTGTCATTCTATTAAATACGTTCTCATCATTTTAGATACGAGAGTATTTCACTTTGCTATAGTTTCTTAAAATATTGGAGGGAAAATTCATTAGATGAATGGCTAGCAAGTTGTTCTACAGAATTTTAATTTTGAGTTATATCTTTGTTTCAGCATTTAATTAAATTCTGTTTTAGAAATTCACCAAAACAGTTAAAAGAAGGGAAACGATAAATGCTCATATGGAATTCAATGCTTTTTAATTACAGAAATCTATTCACTTTATAATATCAGTGTAACAATTCCTTAATGAAATTGAATTATTTCCTTTTAAATTGTCTTAATTAATGATTCAATTTATATTAGATTGATTTTATAATCCAATTTTAACTATAATAGTAAAGTTTAGGATTTCTTTAAAGAGAGACTTAAGAACTATTAAAATCTGAACTTCTTTGAAATGAAAGTTTTATAGAAAAAAAGATGGCTTTAGTTAAGACACTCAAAATTTTACTACTCTATTTTGTTTAAGGAAAATGCAGTAATTTTATATTATAATTAATTTTAAGGTTTTTAAAATCCAATTATGCCCTGAATAAGCTATTAAACTTATTTCCTATGTAAGAAGCAAACTGAAGAGCTTAGAGAAGAATGGCTCTATGATAGTTAATGGGCTTTTAGTGTTAATGAATCCTCAGCTTTTGCTGCCTGCAAGCTTCTCATAACTGTTCACATCAAACCTGCCTTCTCTTCTGTCTAAGACTCGGGCCAGGCCCAAAGCGTGATCCCCTGTGTCTAAGAGCTTTTCATAATAATAGTTCCCTAACTTGTTCACTAAATGGTTATGAGGAGGATTAAAGGGGTTAATTCTCTTCCCCAGAGTCTCCCTCAGGAAGCATACATTAGCTAACTGATACCAGTCACTAGTTCAGAGACTTCAAGGTCTAAACCTGAAAATCTAGACATGAAAGATTTGGAATGTACATGAAAGCTTTTCAGTGGGAAGAAATAGCAGTAAAAGGTCCATATCTTGTTTGTAAATGTACTCACCATTACAGAGGTTATACATATGTAAAAGCAAGTTGTATAATTTTATCACAAATAAATGCAAATCAATAATTGCATTTATTCAGATATAAAAAATGAAATCCTGTCATCTGAGGCAAAAAGGATGGAACTGGAGGATGTTGTGTTGAGTGAAATACACAGGACACAGAAAGACAAATACCACAGGTTTTCCCATTTTCCCGTATACTTGGGAGCTAAAATTAAAGGGAAAAAAACAATCTGCATATATGGCATGATGATACTAGAGACTGGGAGGGAGAGATGAAAGATTTTTGGATTAAAAATAGTAGAAGTTGGGCATGGTTAATTAATTGTGAGAAAGATACTGATGAGATGCTAACAGGACAATTGGGTGAGACGTATATGGAAACACTTTGTATTACTACCTCCAAATTTTTGTTTTATAAATTTAAGGCTATTCTGAAATAATGATAAAAATACTTAAATACATCAAACCACTAATAAAAATAATAATTGCATAGCATCAATTTGCTATTTAGTCAATCAACACAATCTTAGAGACTTAAAGCAACATACACGTGTTGTCTTATGGTTCTGGAGTTCAGTTGTTTAAAACAGACTCTTCAGTTTTCAATCCATATGTAGATTTTAGAAAGAAGACATTTGCAGTTTCTAGAAGATTCCTCAGCTCACACTTGATGTGGCTTCTACCCTTGGCTTCCATCATCCTCTCCTTCTCTGAACCTCTGGCCTCCTTCCTGTAAGTACTCTAAAGACTCCATTGGCACCATACAGATAATCCATAAGACTCTCCCAATCTCAAAGGCTTCAATTTGCTCACATATGAAAACCACACTAAGAGGTTCCAGGCATTGACATGGGGACATCTTTGAGGAGGCCATTATTCAGCCTGCCTCAGTTCCATATTGAATTCATTTCAAAGAACTAATACTTCTTCTCTGGGAGAGAGCAGAGTCTAGGGAGCCAATTTTCTAGTCCTTTTCTATTCTTTTCCTTAACTGTTTCCCCTTGTCCTCAGAGACTTGAACCTATATATGACTTTGTTTGTATACACACACAGACCTGCACACACATTCACCCACATACACAAACACTCTGACACAAAGTTCCCAATTCATTCTGGGAGAAAGTCTATTAAAGATGAATTTTCCCCTAATCTATAAGGCAGCATGGATATATCTAGGATAGTAGTTTAATACATCAAAGGTCATATCTTCTCTCCACATGCTTAAAATAATAGAAGATCCGTAAGAAAAGGAAGAAAAGGTGAAAGCAATGTTCCAGCCTTCTGTAGTTTATGGTCTAAAGCTCCCAGAAAAACGTCAATTTCTGCTAGTTCATAGGATTCAAGTTTTGAAGTCATGATTTAATTTACTTTGTATGCTGTCTCCTCCCTTTCCTTTCCCTTACTAATCCCATGTCTTTTGAAGAGAGAGAGAGAGAGAGAGAGAGAGAGAGAGAGAGAAGCAAGAATGTGTTTCTTCCATCTCTTTGCCTTGCTAACTAGGAATGTGCTGTCTCATGGGCCCAGTGAGGAGACATGATTCTCTCTGTCTTGAACGATAGGTACATTCAGTAGCAAAATCCAGCTACTCCATAGATGCTCTGTAGTCTCACTTATGTACCGTGGTTCCAGATCCTCACGTTGTCCAGTACAAACCTCTTTCTCCTCCTCTTTAAGGCAGGAACCAACTGAAAAGCCAACAGTTAAAGGTAGATGTCAAACCTAAACTTTGAATCTGTAAAGGCAGATTGGAAAATGTGGTTGCAAATCTATGACCAAACGGGCATGCTAGCATCTTATTCCTGAAGCAAAATGCGCAGCTAGACCTTAGCACAATGCTCTGAGTATATGCCCATTTGGGTTTACCCTAAGGATCAACAGAACAAAAGAAGAGAAAAAGGCAGAGTGAGACATGCTTAGTTCCCACTCCCAAAGTCACCAATCAGGTGAATTATTCTCTTTCCCAGGGGAACAGTGAGTGGCAAATTGTGAGACGCTGGAATTACTTTCAGCTTCATGGGAAATTAAGTGGAAAGAGCCCTTGTTTTGGAAACAATACAGGTTTGGAATTAAATGTTCCAATCTAACAGGGAAATTTTCCTTCCCTCGGGGGTGACATGTAGGCTAAATGCTCTCAAGGAGCCCTATTTCAAAAATTTCTTTCAAATCCGACTATAACAGAGCAATTTTAAGTCGTAGTTCCAACCAGGAAAAACTTGTGTAAGAAGGCAACAGGAAAGATGACAATGTAGAGGATGGAAATGTGAGCTTTTGGAAGATCACTGGTTTGGCAAAAGGATCATAGGTCCATAGAATCAAAGGAAAATAGCTATGGAGTGACTAATACATTCTAGCTGGACTGTAAGTTCCCAAGAGGGGACTGCAGATGCTTATTGCACTTGTAAGTGTGCCTCTCAGCAGAGCACCAGGAGCAGCGCTGACACTGAAGAGGGTACTGCCTTTACCTTTGGAGGCCTCGGTTTCCTGTTTTATGATACATAAAAGTGCTTCAGAAAGTTCATGGAGAGTGGAACAAAAACACAAATTTATTTTGGTGCAAGAAATTTTGAAATCCATGGATATAAGTTCCTCCCAAAAGTTCATGAAAAATGCCTATGATGAAAAACAATGCATGAATTTAAAAAACATCTATGTCAAAATAAACAAGTTTTCATTCCATTTCCCATGAACTTCTTGAATAACCATCATACATACACACAGATACATATAGATAGATAGATAGATAGATAGATAGATAGATACATATATATAGAGAGAGAGAGTAAGAGAGAGAGAGAGAGATCCAAAAACCTTATCACTTTGAAAACTTATGACTTTAAAAGAATCTTCACTTTTCCCTCACTAAACAAATCCTACTACAAATTGTTTTGCCTTGTTCTGGATAATTTTTTGACACTTTTTTAAAATATGGTTCTAACCTCCTTAACAGGCTCCCAATGAGCCCTTTAATATGCTTCTTTAATGCCCAAATTCACTGTGAGTTCAAGGAGAGAAAATGCTCCTGAAGAAAACCCCAGGCTGGGTTTCAGGTATGCTTAATCCTGTCTCCATGAGAAGCAATAGTTAGATAATTTCAAAAGCATACGCCTTTAGGATTCAAGCTGCTCGTGTTTGCAAACCAGACAGCCACCCTTAATACCACTGCTGGTTTATTGACACAAACGCCTTGCTTCCCACAGCTTGTAATTGAATCCCCCCACTGCTTAATTGGAAATAGAACGACTTCACAACCAGATTTGAAACATCTTCTGAAGCTGGTGGGAACATCAGCACTCCCTTTTAAAAATAAAAATTATATCATTAACTGTGTTAAGTGAAGATTGGTGTTCTGGTGAATATCAGGAAATGAGTGCACCCCAGGACTGTCTGAACACAGGGCAATTAAAGATGTCTTCTGTTTTACAGTGCATATACACATGGCCTCCCTCTTGCTGAAGCATAAAGGCTAATGCTGGATTCATTCCTGTCTTGTAAAGTCCTAATATTTGTACTCTTTTCATCCCTTTAAAAGACATTTTACCTTCAACTTACTCTTGACCAGGAACTGCATTCAGACTCTCATTCAATAAATAATTGTTGAGTTTTTATTATAAGTCAGGCACTGATCTAGGCATGGCAGTAAAATAGTGTAGGAGAGAAAATAAGAATTAAAATACTAAGCAGATATATTATATCTATAAAATATATGTCTATACACATAAGATATTTATATGTATATAAATTATTACTATACTTACTATATATTTATACATATACATGCATATAGTTTAATTCTTTCACATGAGAAAATAATTTTGAACTACATAATCGTTCCTTGATATCCACAGGGATTGGTTCCAAGACCCTTCTGCAGATATCAAAATCTGAAGATGCTCAAGTCCCATTTATAAAATTGCACAATATTTGCACAGAATCTATGCATACCCTCTAATATACCATAAATAATCTCTGGGTTACTTATAGTACATCCCAATAATGTAAAAGCCATATAAACAGCTGTTATACTGAATTATTGACATGAAAAAGTATGTATAGGTCTGTACAGATGCAGGTAGTTTTTTTTCATATTGGCTGAATCTGAGGATATGGAATCCATGAACACAGAAGGCCAACTGTATTTCCAATGATTTATGTGACTATTCACTGAAGCACTGGTGTAGTAATAATAAATTTAAAAACAAATGCAATGATCAGAAAGTCGGATGGGCAAAATGAATCACTGAATCAATGATAAATATGTAGACAATCAAAAAATGACTTCAAAACATGTTTAATACCGTGGGAGTACATAAGTAACTACAGAAGAAAGGTGGAAAAGTTAGCTATTTTATTTATATATATATATATATATGTTAACATATCATGGAAAATGATGGACTATATCACATTGGAAAGTTCACAGGGTTTATCCTTAAATATTAGAATGTACAATCAATTCTTCTCTAAAAATTTGCTTCAAATGGTAGTTATTTTCTATTTTAAGAAAACATTTTTATGATAAAATTACATTTTAAAGAATTCTGATGCAAACAAGGCCTGCTGCAGGTGTCCTGCAGCCTTTCTGGCTTTCCTTCTCCCCAGCCACTCCATTCCTTGGTAAGGATGGTTGTACAGTGTAATCGCATATGAGCCTGGGCTTTGTCGTCAAACCCCTTGGTCCCACAGCCAGCCTCAGATATTCACTAAATGTATAAATGTGGGGAAGCTATGTAACATGTGCAATCCAACTACGCTATTAGTAGGAAGCATTAGTATCCCCATTATACATATACGGAACAGAGATGTGACACCTGAGTGTTTTAAAACACATTAGCAGGTTGGCCTTTTAATAACAGGTAGCATTTATCCAGTATTTTCTATTTCCCATCCTTTCTCTGCTCATCTTATGTTCTTCCTGACTTCAAAACCCCCTCCCTCGGCTGGCCTCCTTACTGAGACAAGGGGTCAGGTGCTCTCCTCTGTCCTGTAGACACATCAGTGTCAAGTCCAGATGTCCCATGTTAGGACCTCACACACTAAGTCCGCAGAGGTGACTGCGTGGAAACAGTCACTTACTACTCACCAACTCCACAACATGGCATTAGAAGTGTTATGCATTCTGGTCTCCATGCAGTTCTCCATCAACCTCTCCCCCTTCTCTGTGCTTGGCTTCCAGTTGTCGTGAACTTCCACCTGCAAAAGCAACCATGATTCACAGCCTTTAGTATTGTTGTGCCTTCTGTTCTCCCTGACACCGCAGTGGCTCATTTCTTCTGTCTTTGCAGGTGTCACATTCAAAGATGCCATCTCTGAACCTGATGTCCAAAATAGAGGGGATTTGTCTTATTATCCTATTTTACTTTCATTACAGCTCTAATCGCTATCTTACATGATAGTATGCATTTAGGGAGGCAGGCCTATACAAGCTCAATCAATGTTTGTTAATTAATCAATCAATTCACTAGGACTGACATCCCCTACACTTAGGAAGAATTTACCACAAAAATCCAAAGGATCTAATTTATTGTACTTTAGAAATTTGCTCAAACTCTAAATCAGTCACACACTGAAAAGAAAACTCAGAAAGTCTTTTTCTCCAACCAAGCATTTAATAAGCATTGCAGTCAGAGCCCTGAGGAAATTAATGCGCTTTCCAAGACAGCCTATTCTGCATCATAAGACTCTGTACTAAAACGAAGAGAATTTGTCTGCTGCTGAGCACTTGAGAATGAGCAACTGTACTCAATAAGGCAGCATGTGTGGCAAGAAGCTCTGAATGCTAAGGACTGACAAATGATTTTCTGTTGTGGGAAAAGTTGTAAATTTGCAAACATGATGAGAGCCATCATCAGGTGACACATGCAGAGCATCAGGCTAGATCAAACCACCCTTTTAAGGAGATCTGCAGAGTCCTCCTACTGAGCTGACATCTGAAGAGTACACAAGAGTTGTAGTTGCATAGGGTATAAGGAGGCACCAATCTTCCTGAGAAAGAGGAGTGTGTGCATAGATCCTGAAGCAGAAGGAATGGGGACGTAAAAGGGTCTGAACAAAGAAAAACAAACCAGTTTTTCCTGTGCTCAGGCCACGTTCAATATTTCACTTCTGACACCAGAAGTATGCAATTTCCCTACACAAAGCAGTTGTCAAATTTTCTGCAAACACCAAATGGGAGTCCTACAACTGAACTGAATACTGACACTAAGCGTGCTCCCTACTTCCAAGCAAGTACATTATCATTTGTGCTTATGCTTACAAATAGGAGATTCCCACAACCTCTCATTTGATCATTTGCTGGAATGGCTTATGGAACTCAGAGAAATGGTTTACTCACTAGATGGCTGGCTTATTAACAAAAGGTACAAACAGGAACAGCAGATGGAAGAGATGCATAGGGCAAGCTACAGGGACAGGGGAGCAGAACTTCTGTGAAGTAGTGCAGCCCTCCCAGTACCTCCAGGTGTTCACTGCCTTGAAAGCTTTCTGAAGCTCATCCGTTTTGGGTGTTATGTCTGCTCCATTATGTAGGCATGACTGATCAAATCATTGGCTATTGGTGATTAATTCAACCATGAGCCCTTCTAACCTGAAAGTTCCCACCCTCTCAACTACAACAACATGCCTCCCCTTGCTTGAGAGACAACAAAAGAGCAGCCAATTTGTGGGAGTTTGAGGATGTGTTTGGAAATAGATTGGTTTTCCATATCCATCACTGTAAGCTTTTTGTGGTGTAGAGTGAAGCTACACCAAGAGGGGATAGGAAAAAGGGCAGATCATGGTCTGGGATCTGGGGATTCGTTTTTTCCACATCACTGTGTACCAGTAAAAATATAAGGTGTCTGAAATTACTTTTCAGGTCCTTATGAAGTGCATCATTCATAAGAATTGCATGCATTTAATTTTCTAGAAGCTTGCTTTATACTTTTTACATATCTAGAAGTATGGCACATGGTCTTCCATCTGTACTACTGCTTGGGGCTCTGCAAATTCTTTTTTTTTTTTTTGGTATAAGGAATTTAAATATGGAGAAAAATAGTTCAACCTTAATAAATGAACAAAAGGAATCATAAAAGTAATACTAGCACACATTTATAAAATGCTCAACTGTGCTCCTAGATCTGCCCTCAAACCTGATAAAACATCACAGGCACTGGGACTAATCCTCTCTGGGAACTGCTTTCTGTTCAAAAGTTATCTCCCCCAAAAGAAAAGAGACAGAGCCTCACCCCAAATCAGGATAATTTAGGAGGGACATCTAGGCTTCAAAGCTATGTGGGGAAATGGGTAGAGACCTTGTTCGGGCTGCTTCCCCGTCCAACTGCTCACCCTGTCCGACTGGTTTCCCTGCCTTTACTCACAGGTACAGATCTAGAGATCACTTATCAATAATCCTCTTTCATGCTAATCTCTACCTTAAAAGTCTGTACACTCAACCCCAAAGCACAATTTTTACAGTCACGGTTCTACTATGAGTCAGGCTCTGTCCAGATATTTTCCTTCAGTTCTAATTTTCACAACAGTCTCAAAAAGTAAGTGCTCTTATCGATTCTCATTGTAGGGATGAAGAAACCAAAATTTTTTCAGATCTCATAGTTGAGTGACTGAAGAGCACACAGTTAATATAGGAGTAGGAACGTCCAGCATTAGCTAGCTTTTGGAGTATTTTATAGCTATACTGGGCACTCTTATCAGTGTGAGGAAACTTTTTTCTGCCAAGGGCCATTTGGATACTTATAACATCATTCATGACACACACAGAGTTATCAACTTAAAAATTAGCCTGCCATAAGTTCATTGAATTTCAAGTCCTGCCTGCGGTTGCCTTGGCATGGCCAAACCAAAATTTCACAGGCCTTATATGACCCTTGTGCCGGATGTTCCCCACTCTTGTAATTACATGTTCACTCATTATATACTTTTTATCTCTAATTTCTTTAAAAAATATTTATTTTAATTGTGAGAGAGACAGGGGAGGGAGGTGGACTGAGACAGAGACAGACTGGTAGAGAACTCCCATCTCCTCATTGTTAGATGGCATGATCTACACCCCAGGCTCTAGCCCCCATTGCTGCAAGCCAGGTAGCCACATGGTCCAACCACCCGAGTCAGCTTCACTCCCATCCTAATGGGATTCGTTGCTCCTACTTCCCTGCCCGCCCCCAAGCAAAGTTTTAAGAGGACCTGTTCCTGAACACGTGGCTCTCTTTCTCTCCGTCTCTTGATCTCTCTCTCTCTTATGCTCTTCTTCTCTCTTTTCTCTCTTTGCCTCTTCCCTCTGGTCTGTTGGGTTTCTCGCAATAAACCCTTTCCCTTACTCTGGTGTTTGGTGTGTTTTGTGGTAGCCTTACATTGGTCCATTCCCCAAATGCCCCAACAGCCAGGGCTGAGCTAGAACAGAGCTGGAAGTCAGGAACTCAGTCTAGGTCTTGCATAGCAGTGGAAGGGAATCAGCTACTGCCCAGAGACTACATAAGCAGGAAGCTGGAGGCAGGCAGCAGAGGCAGGAACTGAACACACACATTCAAACATGGGATGTGGGCGTCCCAAATGGAACCTTAACCACTAGACCAAGTGCCCATCCCTTTTACTCTAGTCATCTGAATCCAAGATTGTCCTCTGAAAAAGTCCACAGAGCTATATTTTAATAATATTTATAACAGGAAAAAAGGCAGACAGAATGTTGGTAATATCCAGAATAAAGAAGAAATGATTAAAAGAAAGAAATATGGACCTGAAAAGTAATTTCAGACACCTTATATTTTTACTGGTACCACTATGTTGGATGTTGGGCTGATACACCCTAGAATGCAAGGAATCCTTGACACCCAAAACTTGCAGTTAGCCAAACAAACAAACACTCTGTTCTGATAAAACAAGGTAACCTACAGATTCTCAAAAGCTGCAGACTCATTGTTATGCTGACATCATTCCTGAACTGAATTATCTCTTGATTTTTAGGCTCCTAATACCTGCTTCTCTACTGTTAAATTTTCCTTTTGAAAATGACATTTTATTTTATAACAGTTTTAAATTTACAAAACAAAAATGGTGAGATAGTAATACAGTGAGTTCCCATATACCTCTTACCCCATTTCCATTTCCCCATTAATATCTCATATTAATATCTTTGTCACAATTAATTTTATTTTTGGCAGGGAAGTATGAAAAATGTCAGGGTGACATTTATGGAGGTTTCCAATAGGAAGTGGTAGAATGAATCAGTAGAGGGGAGTTGGACTTGTTTTAAATAGCTCCTAGGCCCCTCATGTCCTCTTATCCTACCTCTAGCCCATAAACCACAGCTTGAGAGACCCTCTGTTTGGAAGCATATTTAATCCCACCCTGATCATTTCAATGGATCTGAGAAAACAGTAATGCTAAATTTATTCTTGAACTCTGTCCTGCTAGATTAATCATCCTCACTTTGCATAGCCTGTACTACTCCCATTACACAGGTCATTAGAACAAAGTGCTAGGTACTAGGATTGCCCTACTGCACTCTCAAATTGTGTGAATTCTCTGTGCTTCAATGGGAATATGAACATTCTCATCCTTAAGGGTAGTATTATAATTTTAATTAATATCTTTAAATTACTAGTCATAGTGGATTCTTGTGAATCTTACTCTTTTCCTCCTGTGTATAATTCAAAACCTTTATGAATGAAAATATACAAAGATATGCTGGGAAAAAAAAGTCATCCTCAGAGCTCTAATCTCTTCTCCAATAGCACCTGGATAATGACTAAAAACTGACTTCGCTTTGTGAAATGCCTCAATCACATTCTTGTTTCTTTGCAGACAAGAGAATAGTCTGAGTGACGTCACTTGGTACCAATAGCTATTTGCTAGGAAAGAAAAAAATAAGAGTATAGCTTAATGCTCTTTCGGATAAAGAAGCCTGAGTTCTTGATGCCATAAGAGGCTTGCTCTAAAGAAGACAGAGAGAGAGAATACAAAACAGGTTCATCCAACCAGATCTTTATTCAAGAACAAGAAGCCTGGCCAAGCAGCAGCTTCTCCAACCACCTGGCTTCTGAGAAGTCCTTACCGTTTCAAGGTGTGCCAGTGAGCACTCAGAAGAGTCTAGCACTCCATCCTAAACCATGTGGCCTTGTGGAGAGGAACACTGCAGTATGAAGCATTTGTGAGGATGCTGGGAAACAAGAGCTTTGGACACCAGGAAAAATGATATCATATTCAACAAAAGTCTTCTGTCATCTGCTTTGTGATCAGCAATGAGCTGGGAGAAGTTTCCCAAGTACTGTATGTGACTGAGCAGATGTATAAGAATCAAAGGGAAAATGGTTGTCAGGGAGACAGGACACTCCTGCCAACTCTGTCGCAGACTAATCATAAAATGTCTCCAGGGAGCATTGTATAGCCACAAGCACAGACAGGAACACAGCCAAGCCAGTGATCCAGATGTTGCCCTTGGAACCAGGCACCCATTTCAGGGGCGGGCATCTGCCTTCTGCCAAACAGAATGTGTGTGGCCACATCTGCTCACCACAGAAAGTTAACACACACTAAAAGCAGGGGAAAGGTTGCCACAAAATAATGATTTGGCACCATGCAAGAGGAAAATACTAAATATTAGATAACACTCCTATTAATCCTGAGCACATTTCTGCATTGCTTTTTCCTAACTTGCAATTCACCTGTATCTTATCTCTTAACAATTTCCACGGAGTTCATGGAGTTCATCTTAGAACATTCTTGTTTGCAAATAATACCTGAATTATTTACAATCTCCATAAGTGCATTTGACAGCAAAAGAGAAAGAAAGTTGGATTGGACAAGTTTCTCCAATTAATCCAATAAAATAGTTTTTACTTTACAGCTCTTAAAAAAGACATGGTATAGAATTATGTCTGCGATTGCACTATAAAATTGCTATCTGATAAAAAGAGTAGGTGACAACAAGGTATTTTCAACGTGTTAATATTCACTCTCATCTAATCTCACTAGGAACGATGAGACTTTTGAACAATAAGTTACCGTATTTTAGCAACTCAAGAACTTTTTATGGCCAGAGAGAAGTTCAATGAGGCATAATTTAAATGTGTACTGTATCTGATTCAGTATACATCTGTAGCATTTCATAGTTTAGATGGCTTTTTCACTTATTTTGAATGTTATTCTTAACCCAATTCTAGCAATCGTTTAGGAGGTGTACTATTAAACAGGCTTTGCTTGTTTCTTTTGCATTGACCACTCTGAGGCCCAAAGAAGTTTAAAGATGTTTTGCAAGGTCAAAGCAATAGGGAAAGAACTGAGAGCACATATCTATGATTTTAAGATGATGTGGCGCCCAAACTCATGCAAGAATTTAAACTCCAGAGTCATAAGGTAATGCTACTTCAGGAAACTTAATCCATTACAGTGTTTCTATGTAGGGCCTTTGGAAAATGACCAAGATTATATGTAGTCGTTAGAGAAGATCCCTTTTGACAAATAACGGTGTCTTTTTAAGAAAACAGATTCACACGCGGAGGTTCCCTCTGTGTTGCCATCGTTGTTCTGTGCTGCCCTGGGACTCAGCCAGCAAGACCATCGTTAGATGAGGCCACTAGGCCTTTTGCCTTTAGAAGGCTGAGCTAAAACAAACTCCTTTTGTTTATAAAGCTAGCATGCTTCAGGTGCTTTATTATACTAGGAAAAAAGATAACTAACGCACCATGAGACTGTCATATGTGTATTTCCAACTACAAATTCTTTGTTCTCTTCCTAAAAGCCATTCTATCCTTACATATTCAAGGACAGTGATCTAAATTTACTTCTTACTCACACATGAATGGCAAGATTTTGGTAGGTTCTATTGAATTAGAACCTTCCTGATGAATTAGTTTTCTACTGCCACACTACAAATTATGACAAATTGAACATCTTAAAACAATTTCCCTTTCCTGTCATAGCACCTGTGTGTTTGTAGTTTGGGCTCAGAGACTACGCTGGGCTTCCTCCTTAGAGCCTCTCCAGACAGAACTCAAGGTGCCAGCGAGGCTGCATTCTCTTTTGGAGGTTCTGGGCATGCATTCCCTCCAAAGACCATACAAGGTTTTGGTGGAATCAAGTTCCTTGCAGTCCTAGGTTGGATGGGAGGGCCCTATTTCATGCCAGCTGAAGTCTCCTTAACATTTTGTGATTAGTCTCCCCCATGTTCAAAGCAACAACAGTGTGTCAACCTTTCTCCTGTGTTGCATTTCTTTGACTCCAGCCTTCTTTTCTGCCTTTTAAAGGTCCCATGAGATTAGATCAGATCTACCAGGATAACCTCCCCCTCTTAGTGCTCGATTCGGCAGCACATATACCTCCCTCTCTTAAAGTCAATTGAAACTGACACTGGACTTCAATTACAATTGCAAACTCCCTTCCCAGAGTCACTAGATGATTATTTGATTAAATAACCAAGGTCCATGAATCTTGGAGGGAGAGGGACATCTTTAGAATTCTGCCCAACACAAGACTAGAAATGTGGTCCTTGGACTGGCAGCATCAGTGTCACCTAGGAGCTTGTTAGAAATGCAGAATTTCAGGCCTCACCCCAAATCTATGGAAGCAGCAATTTATCACTATCACCAAGAGATCCAAATGCATATTAATAAGAAGCCCTGGTTTAGAATCTAATCTTTTCTTTTCTTTTCTTTCTCCCAGCAGCAGACATTGAGAGAGTAGAGACCAGAGCAGACCATTTAGTTCATTCATTCTATCTTCGGAGTATTTCTTCTTCCCTCTCAGGCATGGAATAAAGGGGGTCAGATAAGGCCAAAGGCAACCTTTTGGATCCTGGCCTGGAAGTGCAAGCAGAGCTGCATCCTGCTGAGCTAGGGAAGGAAAAGGATTTTTCAGAGCATTTGCAATGGAGCTTTTTGATGGTTTATTACTTCTTAGCCCTTAGCATTCTTAGTGGCACTTCTTCGCTGCTAAAAGTGGACAATCTTGAGAATATTATGAAATCTTTTAGTGTTTGTTTATGGTGCATGGCTGAAAAGTTTGAAACTTTAAATGAAAATAGATCCCTCTGCAGAGCAGGGATAGTAGTTAGAGGACAAAAATCAATTTTGTTTTAGATGGAGGGAATTATGCACCATCCGATTGTTACTATACGCTGCATTATTTAGAATGCATCTCACCAGGGCCAGCTTTCCACGAGTGCGTATTGATTTCACGTCCACTTAGCTATAGACCGAGATGGAGCCATTAGGGAATCCAAGTGCTGTTGGCCAAGTGTTCAAAACATATTCTCAGCTGCCCAGGGCCAATCTACCTTACCAAGGAGAGTGAGATAGCTTAGCAACAACTGACTGCATCTCCATTTGGCGCCAGTGTGCCCACCACGTGGCAACTCCTCGGTCCTGGGGATAACCTGGCCAAACGTAAAGTGAATGTATGAAAGAACAGTGAGAGTAAAGTTCTTGGATTTGGTTGCTCGTGACAAAATGCTCCTAAGGAAAACACTAAAAGGCAGGAACTAGATCAGGAGGCATTTGAGTTTAGGGTGTGACTGTGTGTACTGATGGTGAAAGTGGGAAGGAAGACGAGAGAAAGGTGTTTAATTCCAAATGAAACTACAAAACCCTTTTAGTCGTTTAGAGCTAGAAACATCCAGCATCCATTTTGAAGAAGTGCTATGACTCACAGATAGGCTGTGAAAGTTATGTACTGATAATATGCCTCTGCTGTTATTTCTCATATAGTGTGTATGTAAGAATTTTTTCACACTTTATTTGAAACATAATGGAAATTTCTTCTTTATTTCCGATCTTCATCATATCATAGCAGCAATATCAATGGGCTAATATTATTAGCACCATGCTGTAACCAACTGAGCTAACCAGCCACCCATTGGGCTAATATTATTATATTAATTAGCATCCATTCAGTGCTGTCTCTTTGCCAGATGTTCTACCAGGTACTATAAATATGAAAAAAAAAAAAAAAAAAAACACAGAGTAAGGCTTGACTTCTGGAAGTTTACTCTCTGGAGAAGCAGACAGGCATGTGCACACACACATTATTGGATGTGAGTACCAATAGGTAAATGGACATTGCTATGTGATCACAGTAACAAGTGACCAAATCTGGGAGACCTTGTGGTGGGGTGAGGAATGCTGAGGAAGGCCTTATGGAGGAGAGGACATTACAACATATCTTTTTTTTTTTTTTTTGACAGGCAGAGTGGACAGTGAGAGAGAGAGAGAGATTGAGAGAAAGGTCTTCCGTTTCCATTGGTTCACCCTCCAATGGCCTCCAGGGCCGGTGCGCTGCGGCCGGTGCACCGTGCTGATCCGGAGCCAGGGGCCAGGTGCCAGGTGCTTCTCCTGGTCTCCCATGCGGGTGCAGGGCCCAAGGACTTGGGCCATCCTCCACTACTCTCCTGGGCCACAGCAGAGAGCTGGCCTGGAAGAGGGGCAACCGGGACAGAATCCGGTGCCCCGACCGGGACTAGAACCCGGAGTGCCGGCGCCGCAGGTGGAGGATTAGCCTATTGAGCCACGGCGCCGGCCAATATATCTTAAAGTATAATGAAAGTTCATGCAATAGAGTACAAGAGGACTCACTTGCAAAGTAAACCAAAGTAAATGGACTTTTTTTATAAGACACAAAAAATAAACTCAAGTATTTGTACAGATGAGTTGTAGCAACTCTAGCAATTAGTGAGGAGGTGAGAATATCAGCTTCTTTTTTAAAGTTTTAAGGCTGGACCTTTCTCTTTTTTTTTAAAAAAAGATTTATTTATTCGAAAGGCAGAGTTACAGAGAGAGACAGATTTCCTTACTGGAAGGAAATCTGGTGATGTGGGAGGAGAAAAAAATTGAGAATAAATTATGTTACAATGTCTAAAAAATTACTGTATAAATTCCAATATTATACAAATGCTCTTCTAATTGTCCCCTAAGCAGTATTACCCATATTTTATAGATGCAAAAGTAGAGATACTTGTACATAAAATGACCTGTTCCAACTGTTAGAGCAAGTAAAGGTTATGGACTCAAACTGTTACTTTCACTATAACTTGTGATCCCCTTAAAATAAATGGCCCACTCCAACTTTTCTGGCTATTGCTTCCTGGTTAATTCTCAGAGCTTCAAATATGGATACATGAATTAATAATTGTGCACCACAGAGTATAGCACTGACTCTTACAGATCAATTAATCAATGCCAGGTCTCTCTCTCTTTTTTTTTTTTTTCCTTCTAAGAAGTTACCTTGTCACCAGTTTCACAGAAACACTCTGCATGTTATGCTGCAGAACCATCACCACCTCTTTCTGCTCCTAGCATGCTGACCAACTCTCTCCAGTCTAGACCTCTAAATCAATTATCTTTAGAAATGAAGTCACCAGTCCCTTGTTCTAAAATCTATAATCTATAATGGTTTATTAAAATAACTTAAATTACTAAGAACATAATATATGGCAACTTCTGGACTTACTGTTTCACATATATTACCTTGTTTAATACTCAAAACAGTCTCTGTGAGATAGGCATTCTTTTCATCCCCTCTTAGGGTGATGGAGTAATAGTTCAAACAGTGACAAGGTCAAGTGTATTCCACAATTATAGAGAGGTAGGCTCCTGATTCATGGCTCATTCTTTTGCAATACCTTTGCTGTTAACCCTAAATTTAAGCTGCCTCCTGCAGCAAGCCCATAACCAAGAAAAGCAGAAGCTAAGAAATATTTCTTAAATACCTAGAATCAATATATCACAGATGAAGAGTTATAAACTTTGTGTTTCTTGATTTGGGATCTGAGCCAGCGAAGATGGAAACAGAAATACTACCATTGAATTTTTTTTTTTATTATGGGAAATGAGGAAGGTATTTCCTGAATGAAATAACATTCTCCTCTTCTTTTTTATTTATTTATTTATGTTAGGAGCTCATAATTGATTGCTTTGCATGTCTTGGCTACAGTCATTTTAAGCAGCAGACATCATCATCACCATCAGTAGCAGCGAATATGATCATTAGGCTTTAAATCGCCCTTACATTCTTGGTCGTTTCCTAGAGCAGTCGGATTTAAACTTGGTTATTACATTACAAAATGGAATGCATTAAGTTTGTTCAAGTTCAGCTCTGGAGTTTACATCAGAGTGCAGCATTTGCACTGGAGCTAAAATTGACATTTTCTTAGAATATATAAAGATTAAATGAATTGCCAAAATAAACAAAGACTAAGAAAGTCCCAATCAGCTTAAATGTCTGAAAATAGAACCTTGATGTCACACACTTAAACATATATGCTGCAGCTCCAAGGCCCAAGTCATAGCCACAGGAAATGTTGCCCAATGTTAAAACCTGGTGTCCAGTCCAATCAGCTTGAAGTCCTTGCAAACGCTGCCAGCCAGCAGATGCTACATTTTAAGAAACATGTTAGGGAGAAAGAACAATGGCTTTACAGTCAGAGTGACCTGGATTGAATCCTCGGCTCTGCTAATGAAAGACTCTGGAAACCTGAGACTCCCTGGCAGCCTCACTTCCTATTTTACAAAATATAGATAAGAATATTTTCCAGACAGAATTGTTTTGAGGATGAAAATTTATGTATGTTCATTGTCACATGTTCTGCTTATACTTTGCAAGTGCTCAATAAATTACTGCTTACTTGAAAAGTTGTTACAGGATCAAGCATTTAGTTTAGTGGTTACAATACCCACATCCCACATGGAAGTACCTGGGTTCAGTTCTCAGCTCCAACTCCTGACTCCAATTCCTGACTTCCTGATAATGAAGACCCTGGAAGGTAGTGGTGATGGTTCAAGTAATGAGGATCTTGCCACTCACATGGTAGACCTGGATTTCATTCCTGGCTCCGGGTTTTAGTCCAGGTCATTGTGGATATCTGAGGTGTTAACCAGCAGATGGGAGCTCTCCCTTTCTCTGTCTCTTTTTCTGTCAAATAAATAATTAAAATGTGGTTAAACTAGTAAAAAAAAATGAGGATAGTGACAATAAAACAGGCAAATGTTGTAGTGCAGTAGAATTCCTTAACAGGACAGATACAAGTCTCTCATGTGTCCCTAGGGACTAGCCCCACCCACCCCAAATGTAAAAAGATATTTTTTTTATGTGAATGGAAGGGGAGAGGGAGTGGGAGGGGGGAGGGTTGTGGGTGGGAGGGACGGTATGGGGGGGAAGCCATTGTAATCCATAGGTCGTACTTTGGAAATTTATATTCATTAAATAAAAGTTAAAAAAAAGACTTTTTTTTTTGTATTTCTAACAAGTCATAGATTCCTCACTCTTTTAGAAATGAGGAGATTTTTCTATAAAGTCCAAGTTTCAAGACTCTGATAAAATATTGGTTAAAATTTACTATTCACCATTAAAGAACTGTTAATAAAGTTTATGTATTATCAGATCCTTTTTAAAACCTACACCCATCCCTAAATGATCTCCTCCCATTCTCCTTACCTGGATAAAGTGGTCTATAACTCAGAGGCTGTGAATCTGTAACCTAAGCTATACCTTAAGAAAAAGCATTTAATAGGCCAGTTTTTGAAAAATAATTTCATTGTATGATGTTAAAGTCATGGTGAATTATTGGGACTAATTAATTTAATTGATTTTAATTTAATATAACACATACTGAGAAGGTTCTAAAAACAACAAAAAAATCAATGCTGGTAACTTGTATCAGTGGGAAAAAGAATAACACAGCCCATCTTCTCTGAGTAATTTAGTTTTGAAGACAATACTAAATTAAACTTAGTTTAACATACACACATAATCAAATATATTTACAATCACTGTGACAAATGAATATAGGATTTCAGATATGTATAAAGCAGGAAGAACACATGTTACTTTGGGAATGCCAGGAAAGAAGACAGCTTTATGAAGTGACAGGATAAAGAAAAATTAGGGACTCCCTAATAGGAAAGCAGATTTCATAGTAACTGCCTGAAGTCGCATCTTTTGTCATGAGTCTGCGACAAAGAATGTGTCTTGTAAATATTTCTGACTTTATTTTTAATCCCTACTTCAGACCTATAATCTCATCTTTGTGAACAAGCTGGATGAGAGAGAAAAAGAATGGTTGTTTCTCTATGTGGATACTTCAAGTTGACAGACTCTCTTCCTGAACAATCAAACACAAAGGCCATAGGAATTTTTAAAATATATGTCTATACTCAATAAGCAGACTTTATCTGGGGCACCCAGGCACATATCTATTGTGATAACAGTCTAACCACACGTTGTCAAGTTGGATTTAACTAGTTACCTAAAAGCATGAATAATATGCACCAATGAAAGCTAATCAGAGAAATCTCAAAAAGCAAAGACTCTAGTAACAGGCATGCTCCATTCTTCCATCAATCATTCATCAATATTCTATGAATGACTGATGCTGCTGAATATCAATGAAGGATTTTGACATTATGAGACTGTACAGTGTATCTGTTCCTGTTATGTTTCTCATTGAAGAGCTCATTATGTTTTTTTGAGAGGGACAGAGCAGTCAGAGCTCCCACGCACTACTCCACTTCTGAAATGACAATAGCCACAGTTGGTCCAGGGGTGGAGCCAGGAGCCAGGACTCAAACCACATCATTATTGTGCTTGGCATGGACGCAATTACTTAATTCACCACCTTTTCCCAGAGTCTGCATTAAGCAGAAACTGGAGACAGCAGCCAGAGCCAGCCATCAAACCCAGAACTCCAATAAGGGACACAGGCACCTTAACCACTAAGCTAAATACCCGCTCCTGTCCTTCCAGCCTTTCTGAGCTTGGCTTGTGTTTGTCTGCTCTGATTAACTCAAGGCACCCTCCAAAGATGAACCATGCAGAGACAGTGTGCAACGTCACTGATTCTGCAAAAGGGTTAAATGCTCTATCATTGTGTGATAGAAAGACCAATGGTAACATTAACACTAATAATGTACAATTTTAATTGCCTTTATTTATAATAGCATGTACCAGCAAATTTTAAAAAAGGCAATATAAGTGGAGAGGGAGAAAATATGGAGGAAGAGGAAACATTTCATGCACTTTTAATGGCGCTTTTTCTGCCTTTTGAACAAAAATCTAACGTCCTTCATTTTTTAAGCAGGACCTAAAAAAAGGTATAGCCAGCCCTGTTCCCATTTAAAGCTGGGTCCCTTAAGTTCTGGGAACATGGTTTTCATTTTCTTATTCTGTGCCAAGCATAACATCTGGCATTCATCAGGCACTCAACAAGTGCTCTCTGAGATCTTCACATTAATCTAATTTGATGTATTTTATATATGTGTGCTTGTGACATATATACATGAGTGTGTGTGTTTATGTGTGACATGTATACCTGTATAGCACCTAAATTGCATATTTAATTTATATCCTTACATAGTATGAATTAATACTAGCACATACTGTGAGTATGTAATGATATGTGAGATAGATAGGTATACATACTTAGAAAACTGATATTCAAACTTTTTGACTTTTCAGTTATCATTCTATATTAAGAAACTACTGCTTTGGCAGTGCCGGGGCTCACTAAGCTAATCCTCCAACTGCGGCGCCAGCACCCAGGGTTCTAGTCCCGGTTGGGGCGCCAGATTCTGTTCCGGTTGCTCCTCTTCCAGTCCAGCTATCTGCTGTGGCCCGGGAGAGTAGTGGAGAATGGCCCAGGTCCTTGGGCTCCTGCACCCGCATGGGAGACCAGAAGAAAGCACCTGGCTCCTGGCTTTGGATCAGTGCAGCGTGCCGGCCACAAGGCACCGGCCATAGCGGCCACTTGAGGGGTGAACCAACGGAAAAAGGAAGACCTTTCTCTTTGTCTCTCTCTCTCTCTCTCACTGTCTAACTCTGCCTGTCAAAAAAAAAAAAAAAAGAGAGAGAGAGAGAGAGACTACTGCTTCAGACCCTTTGAATTTAAAGGCCATTAATCCAAATGCTAATTCAATCAATATTATATTAAACTGTTAAAAGTAAATTAATATCAGGTAAGCAGATTCTTTGCACTATAAACTTTTACAGTGTGTCCTGTGTCAGCACATTCTACAAGAAATGAGTCCTGTTTACATCAACAAGAACTCACTTAGGAAAATCTTGGACTGACATTTTCGCATTGCTTATACTTTCATTCACTGTGAGAGTTGAGTAAGAATGCTATTACAGTTTTTGGTTTGTCTGCTCTCTAAGTGCTTATCATTTTTTTAACACCTGTGGCTAAATGTAGACAAAATAGAATTTGGTATAAGCAGATGTCTTGTAATATGAATTTTTCCAGAACATTAGATTCTAAATAGCTTATTTTTTTTCTGCAAGCAACAGTTTCATTTATTTAGAAAGTAGCAAATATGTTTAACAGTGGATGTGTAGGGATGCACAAACTTACATAAGTAGATACATGTACAGATAAACATCTATACACAAACATACAAATTCATAATACAGACAGACATATACACCCGAAGAAACACAGATGTCTGCATAGGTACACAAATACATATGGAGAAGCAGATACAAGCTCATGTATATATAAACATGTACACATACACACACATTGCTGGAAACATAGGCAGAAAAAATTCACATATACAGATACAATTACACACAGTTACATATCTATGTGCACACACACCACTTATAAACACGTACACATTAATACGTACATAAATACACAAGAATATATATATGTATTCACCAGTACAGATATTTATATAGGTACAAACTCGTACATACAGATGCACACAGACATGTATGCACACATACATTTCTGCAATTTACCTTTGGAGTTGAACAGAATTCTTTAAGATGAAAGAAGAAGTTAGATGAGATGCTACAGAAAAAGGACAAAAAAAGAAAAAGAGGAAAAAACACATCATTGCCTATTCAAAGACACAACTACCTTTCTCCTTCTGACAATTACATTATTTTAATTAAGCAGTCAATAAATGTTTCCTAAGCATCTATCAGGTTTTGTATAACTGTAACAGTCATGAAGTGCATATCACATTGACACGAATGTGTATACAAAACTTCCCTTTTCTCAACAAACTGTAGATTTATAGAATTGTGGAAGTACCATGATGTGTTGAGTTCTTAGTAGATACTAATAACTTCTAAGGAAAGCAAAATGAGCCTCATTAGCCTATTTCTCCTCCACTCTCTATGTGTTGTTTTTTCCTTCATATCAAAAGACATTTGTATCTTAAGAAATAGCATCTGCTCTTCTACTTATTTTTATTCTATTTTTAAGATTTTATTTACTTATTTGAGAGGTAGAGTTACAGACAGAGAGAGAGAAAGACAGAGAGAAAGGTCTTCCTTCCATTAGTTCACTCCCCAGATGGCCGCAACGGCCAGAGCTACGCCAATCCGAAGCCAGAAACCAGGAGCTTCTTCCCGGTCCCAAGAGGGTGCAGGGGCCCAAGGACTTAAGCCACCTTCTACTGTTTTCCCAGGCCATCGCAGAGAGCTGGATTGGAAGAAGGGCAGCCAGGACTCGAACCAGTGGCCATATGGGATGCCAGCGGTGCAGGCAGAGGATTAACCTACTGCGCCATGGAGCTGGCCCTGCTCCTCTACTTATAATGGGTTTACATTTCAGAAAATCTCTCCTAAAGTTAAAAATGCTGCCAATGGAAAGTGCATTTGATTCACCTAATTTGCCAAAAATCATAGCTTAGTGTAGCCTGCCTTAAATGTGTTCAGAACATTTAGAGTTAAGTGAAATCATCTAACACAAAGCCTTTTTATAATTAAGTGTTGCCTATCTTGTGTAATTATGGAGTATTAAAAGTGAAGAACAGAATGACTTTATGGGGACATTTTTACACCATCATAAAGTTGAAAAACTAAGCTGAACCATAGTAAATTGAGAACTATCTTCCCTCTCTGTTCCCTTCTTCTGTTCCCTCCTAGCTTTGCCATTTAAACTAGACCATGATCTCATTTTGTATGGGTGCCTGTGTGTGGATATTTCTTTTTATATGGTTTTGTTTTTTAGACAGACACAACATTCAAGAAAAGAATTTCAGTAAATTTCAGTAGATATATGTCACAGTTACAACATTCGTTCAACAACAATATGTAGACCACTAGCAGTCTCCTAATGAGAAGCGTGAACTAAACAATAAAGAAAACAGGTAATTGCTATCTTGTATGTTCTTCCTTCTCCCCCTGCATTTTATAGCATGAGATCTGACTTAAAGAAGGTAGAATGACTAGGGCCCAGAGTTGTGGTACAGTGAGTAAAGACATCACTTGAAATACTGGCATCCCATATTAGAGTCCCGGTTCCAGTCCCAGCTGCTCCACTTCCCATCCAGCCTCTTGCTAATGCACCTGGGCAGGCAGCAGATAAATGGCCCAAGTGTTTGGAGGCCTGCCCTGCATACAGGTGACCTGGATAGAGTTTCTGACTCATAGCTTCATCCTGGCCTACTCCTGGCCATTGCAGCCATATGGAGAATGACTCTGCAAATGGATGATCTCTACCTCTGTCTCTCTCTCTCTATCCCCATCTCTCACATTCTCTCCTTCCCTCTTTCTCTGTCACTCTGCATTTTAAATGTTTTTTTAAAAAAGAAGCTAGACTGACATTTATGTTTTGTAGAAGGCTGTTACTACAATCACCTGTGTTATAGTTACTGCTGCTTAACATTGTAAACTGTCCAATTATCTAATCACCAAACTACACACACACACAATTCTTCACTCATAACCTTTTAACAATAATTTCCTAGTGGAATTGCAGTGAGACTACATTGATCTGGAAGTGTGAGTACTTATGGAATCAAATAGGATCTTTACTCTAAAATATTTACCAACAATGCCTGTTATTTGAAGCTTTCCGCAACATTTTAAAATGTTTTAATTAATGAAATAATATTTTTCTTACTAAATCTTCATTAAAATATTTGTGGATTTTCACTGGTTATGCATCCTCAATGCTGAAAATCTAGTAATAAAGATACTTCTTTTCCATTATTTTCCTTGTAGAAAGTTTTGCCAACCCTTATTTACACACACACACACACACACACACACACACCATTCTGCCTTTTAGTGCCAATAGGACTCCATTGATATCAATATCAATTAAGTGCTAACAATCTGCCCAATACTTCTTTTGCTATCTGCAGGGTTGTCCTGACCATTAAGTGAGAACAGGTATAAAACTAAAGGGCAAATAATGTGTGTCTGTGACATCTCCCTCCTACCTCTCTAGGCTAATCTCCTCTCAACAGAATTTATTCCTGATCTTGTATCCTATTTTGACTCACACACAGATACTCATATACGGTTATTGGGACCTACCAATAAATTCTTGGAGAATATGTGAGATAATTGTAAATGGCTCTTTGTTCTACCTTTAGATTCCGGCCACTGTATAATCCCCCACTAATTCTCTAAGCCTTGGCAGAAAGTTCTGATATGCTTTCACTCCTATAAAGATCTTTCTGACTCACACAGGCAAGTTTGGAATGTTTCCCATCACTCAAACTTTTATGTAAATTGATCATAACCATTATTGTCCTTGCTGGTAGAAGGTAAACATGTTAAAGTCAAGGATATTCGTGGAATACACTTAAAGTGTATAGTAGATGAACCAATGGTGTATGCAGGGTCACATGAGATAACTGAAGCTTGTGCTGTTTTATAATGTGTTGTTGGATTGTTTTCAACCATCTTAATCATATCAAAACTACCTTGATACATTTTTCTTCTTTTTAATTTTTATTTATTTATTTGAAAGGCAAAGATATAGAAAATTAGCAAGAGACAGAGACCTTCTGTCCATTAGTTCATTCTCCAAATGCCCACAATAACCCATGCAGAGCCAACCTGAATCTGGGAACTGGAAACCCCATCTTGGTCTCCTACCTAGGCAGCTGGGATACAACTATGTCAGCAGTACATCACCTACTTCTTCCCAAGTTATACATTAGCAGGGAATTGGAATTGGGGGAAGAGCTGGGACTCAAGCCTATAGTCTCCAAGATGGGATGCGGGCATCCCAAGCAGGGGCCTACCTATTATGACAACATACACTCCTTAATATCACATTATTATGTTGGCTTCTTCATTTTCAACTTTCATTCCACTGAAAGGTACCTACTAAACAAAGAATCTGTGGTTTCATAAAAAGTCTACATCTACCAGCAGAGCTTATGATGAGATCTCAGATCACCTGTAATGTTGACTTTCAATGACTATTCTGAGATACCACAGAAATTATTTGTAGAATTGGTGCACCTAAAGGTAGACTCTAATCACTTATTTATTTCCAACATACAGTGTGAGGAGTTATTATTACTAGTATTACATTTGTAATTTTCTTTCTTCCCTTCTTAAACAGCTAGTTTACTCAAGTTAATGCATAAATAAATTATTCAAAGGTAAGTGACACCTCGTTCTGTTTCTTGCCCAGTTACTCAAAACTCTTGAATTATGGCTTCATTTTTTTAATATATTTGGGAGAAACAAAGCTGGAGTCATTGTTAAACTCAGACTTACTCCTCCGCAAATATTACATCTTGATACACGCATCCTTTTTTTTTTAAAGATTTTTATTTATTTATTTGATAGGTAGAGCTACAGACAATGAAAGAGAGACAGAGAGAAAGGTCTTCCTTCTGTTGGCTCACTCTCCAAATGGCCGTAATGGCCGGAGCTATGCCAATCTGAAGCCAGGAGCCAGGTGCTTCTTCCTGGTCTCCCATGCGGGTGCAGGGACCCAAGCACTTGGGCCATCCTCCACTGTACTCCCGGGCCACAGCAGAGAGCTGGACTGGAAGAGGAGCAACCGAGACTAGAGCCCAGCACCCCTATGGGATGCCAGCACCGCAGGCGGAGGATTAACCTAGTGCGCCATGGCGCCGGCCCCGATATATCTATCCTTAACCTGGGTAACCTCTTTACAACAGATGAGCCAATAACTTAACCATACCTAAGACACTTGGTTTGAGACCCTAGCCAAGCCAATCATATCCCACTTCTTTTGTGTAGAGAATAGTTATTTACAGTAGAGCAAAATACTTTTTCCTGTACATATGTTTTAGAAAGGGGTTAGTAGTAAAAACTGGAAAAAGTGAGAGGAGAAGGAAATAAGAGAATGACACGGCCATTGTATTGATATGCCTGACATTCTCTCTTCACTCTTTCCTAAGTAATGTGAAAATAAATAGTATACTTACCTTCTATTAACCAGAATAGCAGAAACCAAACTACAATTAGGACTTTGCTACTCTAAGTGAGGTCTATGGGCCAAAAATACTGATAATACTTGGGAAGTCTGTTTTGGAAAAGCAAGATCTCAGGTTTCACTTCAAACATGCTGAGTTGGAAACTGAATGTAAAAGAAAATTCTTAGGTGTTCATATGCACATGAAAGATCACATGAAAGTCCTGATACAGCAATAGTCTTTCTCCTCTCTGTAAAATTCACACTGGCCTTTTTTTTTTTTTTCAAACTTTCACACTACAGGGCCCTTGCAAATGAGATTTTTCCTTTCACTTGAAATTTTTCTTTCCTGCTTCAGCTAGTTAACTTATCTTTAGACTTTAGATCGCCATTCAAAGGTCATTTTCTTACAGGCATGTTTCTCACTAGTTTAAAGTCTCCAAAATACATGTTTATAATATGAAAGCTTTTCAGTAAACACGGAGCATACTAAGCTTCATGATTGATTGTCTTTCTCTTTATGATTGTGATCCTAGCACCTATGTGGGTACATATTATATTTTCAGTATATCCACACACTTGTTGAAAAGAAATGGATGTAAGAATGAAGAATACACAAGTCTTTACAGATAAGTGAAATGCAACTTAGAAAGACTGAGTGTTTAATCAGAAGCTATAAAAAGTGGCAGATCTACATTTATTGCCCATGTCATTTATGTCTAAGGGTGAGAATAGAGTATTTGAATTCTCTCCTTCCCCTCTATAGTTTGTTCACCCAAGCTGAAAAAATTAGAAACAAAATAGGCGGCCGAAAGTGAAACTCCAACTTTGAAAATCTACGGAAATGGGAAAAATGTTTTCTAAAGCATCTTTGTTTCTGTGTCCAGAGAGACGGATAAGTGTGATGCCACTGAGTGGGTGTCTTGGATGGCATAATCATATCCACTATCGTGTGATGACAGTTTTGTTTAAATGACAAGTCTTTTGACTGCAGAAAGAATAAAACATAATGGACCAAACCGAGACTATAGCTATCGGTCAGTCCCTAATTACCCGACAGTTGGCAAGTCTCCAACAAAAGGGAACCGGGGTAATTTTCTGATATATGCTTCACTCAGGGTAGACCTCTCAGATACAGAATGCATGTGATTTATCAAAATAAACATCATAGAGGCTGACATTGTGGCACAATGGGTTAAGCCACCACTTGCATTGCAGGCATCCAGCATCAGAGTGCAGATTCACGTCCCAGCTGCTCTGCTTCCAATCTAGATCCCTGCCAATGCACCGGAGAGAGCAGCAGGTGATAATCCAAATACTTGGATACTTGCATGCCTGCCACTCATGCGGGACACCCAGTTGTAGTTCTAGCATCCTGACATCAACTTGTTCCAGGCTGGCCCTTGCTTCCATATGTGTGTGTGTGTGTGTGTGTGTGTGTATAAAATCTGCCTCTCTCTCTCTCTCTGTCACTCTGTCTTTCAAATAAATACATCTTTCAAAAAGATTAAAATATACATCATGGTTGCCATTTGGGGGTGCAGTACATTCCTTATAATAAAAAAGTTTTTATTGATAAAGCAATATAGGTAAAAATTCATTGAAATTTAAAGGAATTGTAGTTCTGGCATTCTTTGGCATAAAAGTAGGTGGCATGGAATGATTAGGAAAGGTGCTTGGTTTGTTTTGTTTTTCACACGTCATCTCAACAGCTGACTCTGCCACATCAAAAAATCACTGACTCTTATAAATTAGATATTTCTACACTTACGATGAACAAAACCTGGACAGTTTCTCCTTGCCCATGTTGGACCCATAGTGTGTAAAACCACCCTAACATCTGAATTGATATTTTGTGTCATAATAATAGCCCTAATTTTGTGATTTTTTGCACTTGAACATTGTAGTATTAACAACGTTCTCAAGATCTTATTTTAAGTAGAATTAAATTTCTATCATTTTCTGATTCAATTGTTCAAATATTTACTTTGTTTATACAAGATACCACACCCTGCTAGGTGTTGGGATTTGAAAACACAGTACCCCTGCTCATGTGGATATATATCTCAGTTATTTTAACATAAGTGGACTTCAAAAAGTTCATGGAAAGTGGAACTAAAAGATGAGTTCATTTTGGTGCAAACACTTTTGAAATTTATGTAGAAGAGTAGTCAAAGTAAAGTTCATGGAAAATGGATATTATGAAAAAAGCTATGCCTAGATTTCCAATTTTTATGCCTCAAAATAAATATCTTTTAATTCCATTTTACCATGAACTTTTTGAAGTACCTTGTGTACATTAGTGTCTAGTTACAATAGAGGGAAATGTTTCCATGGATAGATTGTCTCTGAGTGTTTTCTGAAAGAGCCTCAAAAAACCCAGCAGTGACATGGCACCTTCTTTAGAACAAAGACTCCTTCCTGTGGGTTTGACTTAGCTCTGCCTCCAGGCCAATGCACTTTCACTTTGGAGAAATTCATTAGATTGACCAGAGTCTTGTCCATCACCCTTGCTTATCTCTACTCCTATATTTACAAAAAGAGAAAATTACAATGCTCTGCTCTGTTTGTAGCTCCCAACAAACATTCCATATCTTGATGGAAATGATTATTCTTAACTTACCTTTATAACCTTAATGTCTAACACTGTGTCTTCCACTTAATGGCACTCAGTAAATGTTGGACTCAATGGCTTATTCAGTAAATGCAAAGCAAGCTCAAAATGCCATTTTCATCCAATAGAACTCAAAACAGGATTAACTTTGTCATCTCTCAGAAATGAAGCCATTTCTAATATGCCTGCAGTAAAGGAGAAGAGAAGAGAAAAAAAAATCATTTTGCAAATTACAATAACTTGACAGCTGCTTGCTAAACAATACCACATTAATTTTCAACGTTCTTCACATGGCTGAGTGGAAGATCCCTTAATCCCAGGTCCCATTTTGTTTTTGCCTCATTGTCTCTGTCCCCTCACTGTATCACTTACAGAAATCACTAGTGACTGTGTACTCTCTTACATCTTATTATTGCCAGAGAAGTCATGGACTAGGGTAATGCAGATCTGCTTCCCAGAGGTATGTTAAATGGATTTAAGTTCTTTATTTTGAGAGATTGACTTTGAGAAATCCCCTTCTTTATCAGTTACTACCAGAGAAATTGAACCTTCTAGGAGTGACAGTAAATAAGCAACACATTCTTGACTACAGACAAAATAACTTTTTAAAGGATTGAGATTAATTCAGCCATTTATGAATAGGCATAATCAGATGGTCCTATGTGTGGGGACCAGAAAGATAGTGTGTCAAAGGCTTAAATCATTGCCTCCAAAAAAATGTGCATTTGGGGAACTTTTCTGAACAAATTCTCTAAGCTTTAGTCATGTCTCAGTGACTCTTTTGTTCTTGGCTCACTGTTTCCAACAAATGATTACCTTCAAAGGAAAGGGATGGAAGAGTCTATCTTGAAGAGGCTCTCAATTTCTCAAAAAACCAGACAGTTATCTTATTTTAGAAAACTCAATAACCTGCTTAAGGAAACTAAAGATATCTTTCAAATTCAGATTAGGAGTGGCACAAAATGCAGCTTAGCTATGAAAGAGGAACTGTAAGTGCAATTGAACTAGTATTTTGGAGAATAAAATGGTGATGATACGCCCATGATCATCCAATAAGGAACAAAGGGATTTAGATAACTCGTATACTTTTACATAAAGCTATTTTTTATTTATCTATTACTCTGACTCTTTGACAAAATGCAGCTATCGACAGCGATCTGACAGTCACTTGCAGAGCATATCAGGATTCCTATTCCTATAGATGATCCTGTAAGGTATGAATTGATGGGTCAAAAAGAACACTCTGATGAGCACACACCCCACACAAGCCATGTGATACAAAATCCTCAAAGAAGTCTTCTCCTGGGGGTTTATGAAGCATCAAGACACAATTCAATTGCTGGCAGGCAACATGGCATGACATAGCTATGGAAATAGAGGACATGGAGTCGTACTGTGTGTCAGGTTTTGCAATGGATGAGAATCACTTCTCAACAAGACTAAAAATAATAAGGAAGAAACTCTTAAATGACTATAAGAGTCATTTAAGATGCAAGTAATATGCAAAATAAAATAAGAAAGTGTAAGATAGCTCAGGAGGAATCAAAATGTAAATACTACTGAGAGAAAACAGCCAAAAATTAAAAAGATTAAAGAAAATAATTATTAGTGCATTCTTTTGCATATATGCTTTAATTGATAAACTTGGAACATGCCTTTCAGTATAATTATATATACTATATTATCTATATATATGCATACATACACACATTTATAAATTTTTCTAAGTATATAGATATAAAATTTATATACATTTATATTTAAGTATCTATACACATATGTGTGTAATCTGGAGATGTTCCAAAATGGCAGCAAAAAGGAATAAAATGTATGTTTGTGCATTCATCATCTTGGTTCAGGATCTGATCCCAGCACACCACTTTCCCAGCTTCTGCTGTCACTCTCCAAGATAAGTCTTTGGATTTGAGCCTTTGTGTTGTATGGACCTGTAGATGCCATAATGAACCATTTGCAGTCACAAGTGTACATCTGTGCATTTTCTGGTGATTTCTTCTCTCAATATGCCTCACTCTATCTATCTGACAGCATTCCATTCATCTTCCATTCGTCTTGCATGCCACTCATTTCAGAGAACTGTTAATGGTCCAATTGTCCTGAGGCCACATTCTCAGCCATATTCTAGCATTTCTTTCGCACTTCTACCTAGACATTCATCACATTTCTGCAACTGTTTTCTCAGAATCTTCACTTCTACAGACTGAAAGACAACGGGGAAGAAAGATTACAAATATCATTGATTTTTACTTCCAAATAGCTGGAAGTGCATTCTATAATACTAGAATGTAGCCATATTTTACGAATATTTGATGTATGAGTATGTATATATACATATTTTGCTTCAGGGTTTCTTTAAACTCTCCTCAAAATTGTAAAAAAGATCTATTTATTTATTTAGAGAGTTAGAGAGAGGGAGAGACAGAAAAAAATTTTTCATTTGCTGATTCACTCTCCAAATGACTGCAACTGCTGGGGCTGGGCCCTGCCAATTCCAGTCAAGCAGTCAGGACTTAAACTGGTGCTCACATGGGATGCCAGTGTTGTAGGTGGCAACTTAAACTGCTGTGCCATAATGCTGGCCCCTCCAATTTTTCCCATATATTTGTTTACTGTATGTTTTTTATAAGCATGAACTGTTGTGAAGGTATTGTGGTGATTCTGTGTGAGCCTATGAATTATCTGCCCACAGAGTCTCACAGATTTTTGTACAGGTTCTCCATCCTTGACAACATTGGACTTAATCCTGAAAAAAATCAAGAATATGTGTCTTTTCTTCAAAAGGCCACAGACTTGACTGTATTTGAAAATGCTTACAGAACCTATCATTTCAAATAAAATCTGCATTGGATAGAATCCTCTATCAACGATATCAAAGCAGAAAGAATACCTGTCAAACCCTTTTGGTAAATTTTCAAGAATGTAAATTTGGAACTCATCAAAGAATGTTATTGTAATGGATCTATCAAAGATATTTTCATTTATTTCTCTGACTATAGAGACTATTGTTCTTATCTATAAAAATATATCAGTGAAAAAGGAATATTTGATGTATGAATATGAGGGGAAAAAGCATTTTGATGGAATACTCAAAGTCCATCTTTTTAAAATTGAACATTTCTGTGTATTGAAGATAAACATGAAATTAACAAGCAATTAAAGGCAAAAATCCCTCTCATTTTTGATTCCTTTAACTCTAACTTTATTGGACATTTTGTTGTACTAAAAAATACACAGGGGGTTAGCACTGTGCCATAGCGGGTAGAGCTGCTGCCTGTAGTGCTGGCATCCCATATGGGTTCCTGTTCAAATCCTGTCTGCTCTACTTCTGATCCAGCTCTCTGCTTTGGCCCAGGAAAGCAGTAGAGGATGGTCCAGACGTATGGGCCCCTGCACCCACACAGGAGATCTAGACAAAGTTCCTGGCTCTTAGCTTCGGATTAGTGCAGCTATGGCCATTTTGGCCATTTGGGGAATGAAACCAGCAGATAGAAGACCTCTCTCTCTCCTTCTCTGGTTCTGCCTCTTTTTAACTCTGCCTTTCAAATAAATAAATAAATAAATAAATCTTTAAAAAGTACGAAATTTCCACTTGAGAAGTCAAAATAGCCCAATGATATGCTCTATTAGTGAGCCAACTCCCTGATGTTTCAGATTAATCATCATCTACCATGTCAAAAAGATGTCTGATGGAAAGAAATATATTCAACAATACAGAGAGTGAGTTAATTGATGGGATCCTACATTTGCTAAATGAATTTCTCTCATATAGTTAAAATCCTTTATTTTGCCTAAAATCATTCAATATTTTCTCTGCTTCTTAACTGTTTCTCTTCCATACAAATCCTCTCATTCAATATCAAGGAATTTCTTTGCTTTTGATCAAATTACCATCTGGAATCATTGGAGTTCCTATGACTTCATGCTACAATGACAGGCAGTGGGGTTTGGGAGTACATAATTTTTTACAGAAAAGTTTTTAAAAATTAAGAATATTAAGTTTAGGGGCCGGCACTGTTGTATAGCAGGTAAAGCCACTACCTGCAATGCCAGCATCCCATATGGGTACCAGTTCAAGACCCAGCTGATCCACTTCTGATCCAACTCTCTGCTATGGCCCGGGAAAGCAGTAGGAGATGGGCCAAGTCCTTGGGACCCTGCACCCAGGTGGGAGACCCAGAAGAAGGCCCTGGCTCCTGGCCTCAGATTGGTATAGCTTCTGCTGTTGCAGCCATTTAGGGAGTGAACCAGAGGATGGAAGACTTCTCTCTCTCTCTCTCTCTCTCTCTCTGCCTCTGCCTCTCTGTAACTCTGACTTTCAAATAAATAATCTTTTTAAAAAATTTTTAAAAATACAATTATTATACATAGCTTGGGAATGCTTAATCTTCTACTTATCGCACAAAAAGTGATGACTCTTCCATCTTCATTTCATTATTCTAAAATATGAAAAGATCAGAGAAAGAGTATTCTTGGATACTTCCTAATTTCACTATCCTATTGAAACTAACAAGTAATGGTGGAATGTCGCTCCCCGTCTTCGTGGAGGAACGACACAGGACCCTGCGCTGTTCTTTCGTCTGCTTGGCCCTCCCCGGGTTTGCTGCTGGTTCTTCCCGGGTTGGCTGCTGGTCCTTCCTGGGTTGGCTACCGTCCCTTCCACCTCCGTGGAAGGGCGGTTCCCCCTGCCACATTCCCCACTTCCGCGGGGGAGCAGCACACCGCCGGCCGGCTCTCTCGGGGGCTGCACAGGTGTTCCTTCAGGTAGATGTTCCCCTTAGATGTTCCTGGTGCATGCCGTTTCTCTCCTCCTTTATAGTCCTCCTCCGCCAATCCCAACTTGGCTGCCCACACGCTGAGTACGCTGCTCTCCTCCAATCAGGAGCAGGTCCTACAGTTTATTGGTTGAACTGGAGGCAGCTGTGTAGAAGCTGTTTTCTCCTCTCCCAGCGCCATATTGTGGGAGAGCAGATGCATAGAATAAGTCTTAATTCCAGTAACTTAGTCTAGTCCGGGTTGCTCCCCACAGTGGAAAACAAGGAAGACTTTGAATTCAGATCAAGTCAAATATGATATTTAGATTTATTATGTATTTACCAAAGTGTATTAGTTGTTTTTGTTTATTTTTATAGTGACAGCCTTAGTTTTTATCTTGTATAACATAATTTGATGATTTATCATAAAATATATAGTCAAATATATATAAGTCAATTAATTGAATAGGACATAATAGATATTCATTAAATATTAAGTTCATTACCCCTAGTCTTATTACAACTTTTTATTCCTTTAGCCAATAATTCTTTAATACTTTTATTCATTCATGTAATCATCTCACAAGTCTACTATCCTCTCTCCTTTCACCCATGTACAGAATGAGTCTCTTATATTACAAAAAACTGCTTAGGGCTGAGGATAAAGACATGAAAAATGATTTCTGACATAAGAAAATCTAAGTCTAATGAGGATGACTCTACATGATAACAGATGGATTATAACTTTTGTCGTGAAAGAGAAATCAGCAAAGCACTACTGAGTACAAAAGAAAGAAGTTGTCAATTATTGGAAACATTTGAAAAATTTAGGTCTATACTTTGTAGTCCATGGCTCATGCTAAGCACTTTTCCTAAGTTATTTCATTTGGTCCTCACAACGGTAACTTTTCTCATAAAATTATACTCATTTTTGGAAAAAAGAGACTGTTGCTTAAGTCAATTAAGTCACTTGGATGAAGCCAACTCATAAGTAGTAGATTTTGAACTTAACTTGTAACTACTATACACTGCAATATTCAAGAAGACAAGGTCTCAGGGCAGACAGTAAAGACATCGTGATATGAAGGTGAAGGACAGCATAATTCTGTTCTCCAGTTTCATTTTTATATTGCTCAGATTAGAGAGAACCAAAGAAAATACTCATCTTTTTGAGAGCAGTGATTAATTAACTGTACAGTACCTAAGAAGAGGCAGACTCAGGGATCTTAGTAACTTAAAGTCATGATATATTTGGGTATAATGTTGGCTCTGTTTCTATTAATGCTCATACTATGACTATGTTTTGGGAATCCTCCCAGTATGTTTTTTTTATTTTTATTTTTTTGTTTTTTGTTTGTTTGTTTGTTTGTTTGTCTTTGACAGGCAGAGTGGACAGTGAGAGAGAGAGAGAGACAGAGAGAAAGGTCTTCCTTTGCCGTTGGTTCACCCTCCAAAGGCCGCCGTGGCCAGCACGCTGCGGCCGGCGCACTGCGCTAATCCGATGGCAGGAGCCAGGTACTCATCCTGGTCTCCCACGGGGCCAGTATGTTTTATTTTAAAAAGCAAGTATAGATGAGAAATACCTTTTTTCCTTTTGTTTTTGTTGTTTTAGGAAAAGGCAATCATTTCTGTAGAGTACAATGAGAATGAAAAAGTTTTCAATGCTATTTCATTTAGCATCACACTGAGTACTTTTCTCAAATGAAAATAAATAAAATCAGTTTTATTTCTCTGTGTCTTTTACTTTTAAAAATTTTTACTGATTTATTTTTTATTTATTTGAAAGAAAGACAGAGATAGACAGATCTACGTGCTGGTTCTCTCCCTAAAACCCCTGCAACAGCCAGCCTGGGCCAGGCTAAAGCCAGGAACCAGGAACTCAATTCAAGTCTTCCATGTGGGTGGCAAAGACTCAATTACTGAGTAATCACTATTGCTTCCCAGCGTATACAGAATCAGAAGCAGAGCCAGGACTAGAACTCAGATACTCCCATGAGATAGAAAAATCTCAAATGGCATCTTAACCACTAAGCCAAATGCTGACCCTCCCTCATAGCTCAAAGTTATCCTTTGGTCTTCTTTCCTCACTTCCTTCCCCGTCCACCTCTCTCCTACTCTTCTTTTTCCCTTCTATATCGGTCCATTTTCTATAACTATAATGAGATACCAGAAGCAGGCCAAGTTATTAAAAAAACAAAGATGTTACTTTGCTCACAGTTGTAGAAGTTCAAGGGCATAACACTGGCATCCCTTCAGCTCTGGTGAAGGGTTCAATGCAGATGGCATCATAAGGGAGAGAATATATATGAGAGGGGTAGATCACATATCCAAAGAAACAGCTGAAAAGGGTGCGGAGTGGCCAAGCTCGGTTTTGACTAATGGCCCTCCCATGAAAACTAACTCAGGGGTCCCCTGAACTGTGTTAATCCCTTCTGAGGGCACACCTGCAATGTGCTGCAGATCCTCCACTAGGTCTACCCTTAGCATCACCACTCTGGGAACCAAACTTCCCACACATGAACACTTGGGAGGACAAATCATATCTAAAACCTAGAAATGTCCTTTATAATGTTATCCAGTAGCCATCAAGTGGGGCTGAGTAAGGAGCAATCTGCATAGGTGGATCGGAGTCTGAACAGGGTGTGAGAAGAGCCCACAAGGATACAGGAGGGTACAAGCATTTGAAAACATGCAATGGGGTAGCAGTGGTGGTTGGTACAGAAGGTCAGAACTCAAATGAGTAGAAAAGAGCATTCAAGCAGGGACATAGTAGACGGCAGCAGAAGACCAGTAAAGGACGCTGTCACTCAAATACTGTAAAGAAGTTGCACAGTGTGGGTACAGTGGTGCAGCAGTTTCTGCCACCATTTAGAATGTTCACATCACACATTAGAGGGCCACTTTGAGTCACAGCATCTCTGCTTCCAATACAACATCTTGATAATGAATCCTGGGAAGCAGCAGATAATGGGTCAAGTGATGATGTCCCTGTCATCCATTTCAGACGACTGGACGGAGGTCTGGGTATCTGGATTAGTCCAAGCCAAGCCCTGGATGCATTATGAGCATTCAGAGGGTGAAGTAGTAGATGGAAGGTCTCTCTCTCTCTCCCTCTTTCCATCTTCCTCTCCCACTCTGTCCACCAAGAAGATGAAAATAAATAAACATTAAATAAGAATTGCATACTAACAACATTAATCAAGTAATCAACATTATTACATGCAAAAGTGGGACAAATTGAAATTATATATCACCTAAGAAGGTGCACTAGCAAGAATATGGTAATATTTCTGTCACATTCTTCCCTAAAATATTGAATAACATGAATCTAATCATGGGGAAATATCAGAAGAACTCAAAATGAGGGAGATTTTATAAAATAACTCACCTATAATCTTCCAAAGTGACAAGTTCATGAAAGTAAAGCAAAGAACGGAGAATTCTGTAGCCTGAGAGAGACTAAATAGACCTGACAACCAAATGCAATGTATGATTCCAAACCGGATTCTTTTACAATAAAGACTTAGGTAGGAAAAAGTGTCAGTTTCACTTTTCTGATTTTGATGGTTATATTTTGATAACATAAGAGAAAGTATTGGTTGTAGATATTAAACATTAAAGAGCTCAGGGTAGCAGTGCAACAAATTGACAACTTGCCTTCCAAAAGTTCAATAAAAAGATACTATATGTTCTAATAACTTTTTGTTGTTTTAAATCCTTCATAAAAATAGCAAAAATTTAATCTGTCATTAAGAAGAGTAATTATACACATCTCTAAAGATTATTTATTTTAAACCAGGGTTGAAATTCAAGTTCATCTCTTAGTAGATGTTTGATATGGGCTGGTTATTCAACCACCATGCATGTGTAGGATGAATATTTTGCTTCAAGGAAAAATTAAGTCATCTCATAGGTTTTGAGAGCTAGGTTCTTTTGTGAATAAAAGCTGAGTAGAAATATACTGGACACATAGAAACATCAAGTCAGAATAGCTATCATTGTCATTACCACCATCATCACCGCTATTTAGTAAATTATTCTATTCTAAGAACTTAGGATAAATAATTTGGGATTATACTCACAGAAACCTGAACCCAAATTATTACTATCATTAGCAAGGCAGTACAGAGAAAGTTCCATAACTTTTCAAACCTTCTTTTCCATCAACTTCTACAACCTGACCATGTTCTGTGCTTTCAGATTAAGTTCAAATTGGCTGTCTTTCAGTTCCTTAAGATCATCACATTGGGGGCTGGCATTGTGGTGTGGAGGGTTAAGGCCCTGCTTTCGATGCCAACATGTCACATCATAGTGCCAGTTCAATTCAGAGCCACTTGGTTTTTGATCCAAGTAACACACCAGATGATGGCCCAAGGATGTGAGTCCCTGCCACCCAGCGGGGGAGACCTGGATGAAGTTCCTGACCCCTGGCTTCAGCCTGGTGCCCAACTCCCCTCAATTTCTCTCTTTCTATCTCTCTCCTTCTCTCTCAATACACCTTCCTCTCAAACAAGTAAATAATATTAAAAAAAAAGAACATCACATTGTTTCCAGATCCAAAGAGTCACCCATTTTCTTCCCTCTTTCAGGAGTGTGCTTTGGCTCTTACTGCCTGGGATGATTGTTACTTCAGAGTCCCACTTAAGAGTTAAATCCCCTTTTTCCCTGATCACTAAACTGTTATCTTTCTCAGGTATCTTTTTTAATAGGATATTCCGAAAATTGTTATCTTTTTTCTTTGTCTTAGCAATGACAATAACCTTCTTGAATTCAATGTTCACGTCTGGTGATTCTTATTATCATTAAAATTGTGTCCCCAGGATATAGCACAGGGGTCAGCATTTAGTAGGATTTCTATAAATAATAGTAGAAGGATTCATCACATGAATACGCCAAGCCTAGCATCACACACTTGGGATTCATTATATCAATTCTTTCCAGTAACCCTGCAGTGTGGATAGCAAAGTAAATGCAATCAGTTCTCCATATCAATTGGTACCAACACTGATAGATTCAACCAACAGTGGACCAAAATACTGAAGAAAAGAAGTTGTACTGAACATGCACAGATTTTCCATCTGGTCATTACTCCCTAGACAGTACTAACCTTTGGAATAGCATTTACAGTGTATTTTGTATAAGTAATCTGGACAGGACTTAAATATTCAAGATGATGTGTGTAGGTTACACACAAATACTGTACCATGCCATTTTATACATGGGACTCGAGTATCCAGATTTTTGTGTCCAAGGAAGGGCCTGGAAACAATCCCTTGAGGATACTGGTGAAAACTGTTCTAATACCATAAGCAGTCTTGCTGCTGACCCAGACAAAAATAAGTGTGAGTAGATCCTGACTATTCTCAAAGAAAAACTCATCATTTCTAGGTATAAAACATCAATGCAGGGGAGAAAAGGAGACTTACCCTAATTATACAAACAGACACTGTTAGAGGCAAATTTTCAGTTCCCAGTAAAAAGTGAATGATTATTTGGAAAAAAAATAATGGCTCTAGCACTAAATGCATTTATTATTTATGTCACATTATTTATAAGACTGATGTGCATAATATTCCTCCAATCCTACTATCATTAAAACAATTCAGGAACATAATATTACAGACACTTTTGAGAATATTTTGCACAGTTGCTACACTGCTGATTCTAAAAGAATAGATTCTTTACTCAGAGATAAAGACATTTTAAGGGGAAAAATAATCTCATTGTCATACCAGAGTGATGGCAAACCAATGGTCAAGTTATGACATGAAAATACTTTCATGGTTGTAAGTCATTTAGTCTTAGTCACATGATCTTAAATGAGAGTGGTATAAACGGACATTACAACCAGAAAGTGTGGTTCAAACTCTGGTATTTTGTGTATTTGCTGTAAAACATGGAGCAGATTATTCACCAGATTAGGCCTCAGCTTCATCATCTATAAAATGGGGATAATAATAACCCTTACCTTATGCTATGCGCTGAACAATTTATCTTTCCACAATTCATAAACTCCATTATGATAACATCAGCGGGCAGGTTCTATGGGAGGCAATTAGGTCATGAAGGCTCTGCACTCATGAATGCAACTAGGATTCTAGTAAAAGAGACTCCAGAGAGCTAGATGGCCCTTCTATCTGGTGAGGCCCAATAGAGAGTGCCACATATGAACCAGAAAGCAATTCCTTGCCAGAATCCAAATATGCTGGCACCTTGATTTTTAACTTCCCAGCCTCTAGATCCAAGAGCAATAAATTTATGTTGTTTAAAAGCCACCATGGGGGCCGGCGCCATGGCTCACTTGGTTAATCCTCTGCCTGCGGCGCCGGCATCCCATATGGGCGCCAGTTCTAGTCCCAGCTGCTCCTCTTCCAGTCCAGCTCTCTGCTGTGGCCCGGAAAGGCAGTAGAGCATGGCCCAAGTGCTTGGGTCCTGCACCGGCATGGGAGACCAGGAGGAGGGACCTGGCTCCTGGCTTCAGATCAGAGCAGCACCGGCCATAGCAGCCATTTGGGGAGTGAACCAATGGAGGGAAGACCTTTCTCTCTGTCTCTCTCTCACTGTCTGTAACTCTACCTGTCAAATAAATTTTAAAAATAAACAAATAAATAAGCCACCGTGTTTATGATATTTTGATATGTCAGCCTGGATGGACTAGGATCTTTGTAAAGTTGTTTTAGGGATTAAATTAAATGAGATAATATATGTAGCAAGGTTTAATATGATGGCCACATCAAAAACCTTCGACATGAAATGAAGACATGTAACTTTGGTATGAAACCATTTAATCACTTATTAATGAGTTTAAAGGTATAGCTATTAATAGTAGCTTAACGCCTAGATTAAAGGGACTGATCTTTTTCTAGGAATAAGGGGAAGAAGAGTAAATGGCCTTATTTGGTAACTGTGCTATATATAGTACACGGTGAAAATGTAGGGAAGATCAATAATTACCAAGGGCACTATCTCAGTTTCACCTGGTCATGGATGAAATTTCCCTGGAAGAGATTTCAGACAGAAGATAAAACACCTAACCTGCCACAGCTCTGTAGCGTGCATTTAACACAAGAGTGGAATGCAGGCAGGTAGAGCCCTGCTCAGCAGATTTCACCCTGAGTACCATTTTGCTGATGAGGGCCTTGATACTTCAGAGAACTTGCAAGGAGCTTACTTAAAATCTTAAACCACTTCAGTGCAAACCTAAGTCAGGGACATGGGGAAACACTCAGTGACATCCTACTCTGATACAACCAACTTGGAAACTTGATTCTTATTTCTCTTCTGGCAGAAGCCAGTGAGGCTGACCGAGAATATCAGCTTTTAAGCGAATTTAATGGTGTACTACATAAAACAAAGTGCCCATATCTTTTCTGGGTCTTCTGTGAGACAGACAATCAAAACGATCCTGAAGGAGAAGTGTCTACCCGAGTGTCTCTTCTGTAGCCATCGCCAGACCTCACTAACCAGCGGAATCCAGACTTGGTCTGTCTCCTGTTCCTGCTTCACTGCCGCTCTGGCCGCAGGCCCCTTTGAAAGGTGCACGGACTCTGTTTTCATTCTGAAGGACTCATTCTGTTTTCTCATGAGAGAAATGTCTTAGAGCAAAGACAATAATAACAACAGTTACTATTGCCATGCTACTGAGTACTGAGTATCTATAGGTCAGGCACCGTGGCAGCTGCTTCGGCCCATTGTCTCTCACCCTTAAAACTACCCTGGAAATGGACAATATTAGCCACAGTGTGCAGAAGTAACGTGCATTGTCCAATATCACATGAGTATAAGGATGAAACCATGCAGTTAATTCAGGGCTATCTGATTCTAACCTTATGCATACCACAGTTCAGACAGGTTTATAATTATCCTAGTACTCTCTATAGTCATTATGATTAAGGCAATTAAAAGCTAATAAGTACTTTGGCAAGCCACAGTCAATCATTATTCTCTTAATCTAATGGCATCTGAGATTTATGTTGTGCAATGTAACTTTACACGTGCATTTCATGGGATTGACTTCTTCCATTCTCTTATCAGTCTTCTGTTTTTCACATGTGGTGACCACTCCCCAATATTTCAAGGGTCAACTAGATTTACTCAAGCATTAGGACCTGAATATTTTGGCTTAGGTTTACTTTTTTCCCTTGTATCTTAGCACTGGTCAATGGGAACAAAAGCTTATTTAGTCTAACCAGGCCTGGAATAAAGAAGAAAACCTTGTTACATGTTCTTTCTTTCCTTTGTTAAGTCATTTTCTCCCAAAATGAATGTCAATCAAGATCCCTTTATCTGATTGATACTTCTGAGGTAACATTTCAGCTTCCCTCACTTGAGTGGGATATGCTCCAAGCTGGAGAAATTTGTCCAGCTTCAACTAATGTGTTAAGTTAAAGTTTTCTACTAGCCTTTTCAATTTTCTTCCTATCTTTCTTGTGGAAAAAAAAAACTACAAAAATCTACCTTTTCTTCCTACCAACTAATGGTCAAAAATCCTTTTAAATGCTTTAGATAAAATTTGACCAGCAGATTTCAGGTACAGTCTCTGTATTGTAGAACTGAGTTCTACAATAAGGGCAACACCAGCTTGAATGGCAAGGAAGCAAAAATCGAATGTGAGGAAGGACGAAAGGGGTGCATCAGCAGCTTAGGCAAGAGTTGGCTCAGGAAGAGACAGAAGTGACTCCAAAGGTCATGGAAATACCCATTTAAGTTATTTAGAGGCCTTCAAAACATCTACGCTTATATAACTCAAATGATCTGTTTTACTTTCTGCTATTCTTAATTTTTGCATGATGGGTTAATGAGAGGAATGGAAATATTTGAAATGCTCAATAATGAAAATAAAACTGGCATCCATTATCTAGATTCTTCAGTGGGATGCTAATGAGCAGTCAATGTTCACAAAAGCCTCACGTTAGTATAATGAGAGATTAGTAAACTAGATTGCATTGCCCCTTGAAATCATGCATTTGAATCATCTCTCCCTACAATACCAGTCTTTCCAAATGACACATTCTATAGAAAGCCAATAACTCATTTCTGGCTCCCTGAAGATTTCTCATCCTATCTCTGAACCCAAAATGCATTACTCATAAATATTAACATTTTGTTAGTGCAGGATCTTAGGCCAATTTGAATGGTTCAGATTGCAATGTGATTTGACTTGAAAAGAGTAATGAAGTTATTGTGAGTCCAAGGATAGAAATGAGTTTTGCAAAAAGAAAAAAAAAAAGTCTGAAACATTTTTTGCATAAAATAAGTGACAACCTTTGGTTTCTTTAATTACAGTGTGAATAAGGAAAATCACAATGGAAATATTAGGCTAATTTTTACAGCCTTAAAATTGGATACTGACCCTTCAAGCTCATTTTTTTTCTCTCCTCCAAAACCTCAAGAATAGGCTGTTAAAGTAAAAGAAAGTCTAGCACATATTAGCTATTATTATTAACATCTTTACAAGCATCATTTCATGAAATCCTCACAAAAACTTGACTGTATAAGAATTATCATTATCCTCTCCAGCCTTATCATCCTGTTACTACTAATTGCAGAGGCAAGATTTGAACACAGAGCTGATGAAATCCCAGGGCCAGCTATTTTAACCACTAGCTGCATTGCTTAAAGTGAACATGGTATGGGTCAGAACAGGGTAGAGCAGCCATTTTCTCGGTCCCTTTGTAAATCTCTTCCTTGCTGCCTAGAGAATCATTTTGAGTTCACATTTTTCCCGGCTTAATGATGGCACACATCATTAGGCTCAATAGGTACACTTAAACTATTTCTTACAAGCTTTTTTTTTTTTTCTGTAAAATAAGATGCCATATTTAACACCATCAAGGAGGTACTGGTGAGCAGCACGCACCTGATATTGTTAAACATATCTGTATTGATGGACTCTGACTATTTAATGTTTAAAGGTAACTAAACCACAAAAACTCACTGGAATAATGTTTAGGGCTGACTTAAACCCTTGAAAATCATTAGCTGTTAACTGCCAACTTGCTCTGAATCTCTGTCTGCATGAAATTGAATCATATTTGAAAGGTTTTGTAGGCTAGTGGCAAGACTCATCAAACCCCAACAGCTTTACATCTTTCATCACAAACCAGGGAGCAGGAAGAAGCAGGAAGAACAAGGTTTGGGAGGAGAAACAGAGTTTCACTTTTCAGTCAATGTTTCATTAGAATCTTTGATAATTAACCCATTTTGCCATCATGTGGTGCATTGCAAATGTTCATTTACCACTTTTATAATTCAATTTAAGCCATTCCTGCCCCTATCAGGAATGGCCCCTGGACAAAGGGATGATAACAGCCCCAACCTGTCCCTCGAGCAGCTTTAGACTTAAGGAAACAAGTGGATGAATAAGTAATATTTACTATGGTATGGTAGGTATACCAACAGAGGAACACAGGAAGCAAAGATGAAAGAATTCTGAGGGTGGTCAAGGAAGACTCCCCAGAAGATGTCATTACTCAGGTGAGCTTGGAAGGTTAACAAGAGTTGCTAGACAGACAGAAAGACGAGCCAAGATGGTTGAACAGCATTTCTGATGCTGGTCTCCTACAAAACGAAAACCCAAAACAAAAAGAAATGAGTGTATTTTTGAGAAAAATGACCGAGAGAGAGAGAGAGAGAGAGAGAACCCTGGAACTCAGCAAGGACATGATGCAAACACTCAGAATGGCAGCATGGAAAGAGGAACAAAGCCCATTGCAATTGCAACCTGCTTCCTGTAGAAGAGTGGAAGATAGGGTGGAGGATAGGTGGGAGGTGTCTTCCCATTGCAGAGAAAAGGTAAGAAAGGTCCAGCAGCCATCACTGCCCATGGACCACCTGCCCTGCTGTCCCAGCTGCAGACAACTTCCTCAGTCCTCATAGGCTTGGAGTTCACTTTGGAAACTACATGGGAGTCCCTGCAGCTGCTTTGCTCCAGAGTGTTCCATGGATGGAACTGGAAGAAGCTTTATTATACAAACAAGTCAGGCTCACAAAAAGACAAATGCCGCATAGCCTTGCTCATTGGAGGAAACTAAGAAAGTTGATCTCAAAAAAAGTAGAATGGGCCGGCGCCATGGCTCACTTGGCTAATCCTCCACCTGTGGCGCCGGCACCCCGGGTTCTAGTCTCAGTTGGGGCACCGGGTACTAGTCCTGGTTGCTCCTCTTCCAGTCCAGCTCTCTGCTGTGGCCCGGGAGTGCAGTGGAGGATGGCCCAAGTGCTTGGGCCCTGCACCTGCATGGGAAACTGGGAGGAAGCACCTGGCTCCTGGCTTAGGATAGGCGCAGCACCGGCCATAGCAGCCATTAGGGGAGTGAACCAACGAAAAGAAGACCTTTCTCTCTGTCTCTCTCTCACTGTCTATAACTCTCTGTGTCTCCCTCTCTCACTGTCTAACTCTGCCTGTAAAAAAGGAAAGAAGGAAGGAAGGAAGGAAGGAAGGAAGGAAGGAAGGAAGGAAGGAAGGAAGGAAGGAAGGAAGGAAGGAAGAAAGAAAGAAAGAAAGAAAGAAAGAAAGAAAGAAAGAAAGAAAGAAAGAAAGAAAGAAAGAAAGAAAGAAAGAAAGAAAGAAAAGGAAGAAAGAAAGAAAGAAAGAAAAGGAAGAAAGAAAGAAAGAAAGAAAAGGAAGAAAGAAAGAAAGAAAGAAAGAAAGAAAGAAAGAAAGAAAGAAAGAAAGAAAGAAAGAAAGAAAGAAAGAAAGAAAGAAAGAAAGAAAGAAAGAAAAGGAAGAAAGAAAGAAGTAGAAAGCACAGTAGTGGTTACCAGAGGCTCGGAAGGATATGGGGGGCGGGGGCAGGGGTGAGGTGAGATGGAGGATAGCGAGAAGTTGAAGTTGGATAATAAGAATACAGTAAGAGGGGCCCATGCTGTGGCACAACTGCTGCCCGATGCTGGCACCCCATATCAGAGCAACAGCTCCAGCCCTGGCTGTCCCACTTCTGGTCCAGCTCCTTGCTAAGGCTCCTGGGAAGTGCCTGGAAGATAGTCCAAGGGCTTGGACATCTGCCACCCACATGGAAGACCTGGATGCTCTTGGCTTTGGCTTTGCCCAGCCCCAGTCATTGCTGCCATTTGGGGAGTGAACCAGCAGATGGAAGATGTCTCTCTCTCTCTCTCTCTCTCATTCTTACTCTCCCTTTCACTCTCATTCTCATTCTCTGTAACTGCCTTTTAAACCAATAAGTAAATCTGTAAATAGATATATAAGGGAATAGTTCCTCAACATATAGAAATGACAAATATTTGAGAAACTAGAAATACCAAGTGTCCTGAAATAACCATTACACATCATATAGGTGTGTCGACTTATCATAGTGTACCCTGAACTGCAGACAGGAATGGGAGCAAGAGGGCTGACCAGGGAGGACCTTCACTCACCTCAGCCATGGAAAAATACCAGAACAACAAAGAAGGGCCACCTTTCCAGGCGACAAACTGAGGGAAAACTTCCGTAAAGTAGCAAGAACTACAAATGGTACAGAGACTCCAAAAGCCCCTACCCCATTGGGGCAGGGAGCAGACCAACATCTTGCTGAACAAAGATAAGTGAAAAGTGCCATGACCTGCATGCACCCTTGCTGCAGACTCACAGCCCTAACTATAAGAGAATTCCACTGTCCTTACTCTTTACAAATACTATGCATCAATTAAAATTTTTAGAAAGAAAAAAAAATTGCCACACAAAACAGGTAACCAATTATTTTCAGAGTGAAAAAAAAGAGGGCTGGCATTGTGGCATAGCGGGCTAAGCCACACTTGAGATTCTGGCATTGCATATCAAAGTCCTGGTTCAAGTCCAGGCTACTTCACTTCTGACCCAGCTTCCTGCCAATGTGCCTGGGAAGGCAGTGCAAAATGGCCCAGGTACTTATGTCTCTGCCACCCATGCGAGAGCCCAGGATGAATTCCTGGTTCAAGGCTTCGGCCTGGCCCAGACCTGGCTTTTGCTGCCATTTGTGGAAAAAAGATCCTGCTCTCTCTGTCACTCTTCCTTTAAAATAACACTCAGGAAAAAAGATAATGAAATTTTTCATTCAAATCAAGGTTTCAAAGAGTACCTCCTACACACACACACACATCCACACACACAGTAGGTTTCTGAATTTTAAACAGTTGGTATTCTGATAAATATTATGTTACCATCTGCTGCTCCAATTAAGAGTGGACTCTACCCATTAGTGACAACTTGTACCACTCAAGACCACAATATGCTAACAACCCTATTCCACCTGGCCCATGTTAATGTTGACAACCAAGACTGCTGATCTCTGCTATGGCCTGGGATAGCAGTAGAAGATGGCCCAAGTCCTTGGGCCCCTGCACCCTCGTGGGAGACCTGGAAGAAGCTCCTGGCTCCTGGCTTCAGATCGGTGCAGCTCTGGTCATGGCGGCCATCTCGGGAATGAACCAGCAGATTGAAGACCTCTCTCTGTCTTTACCTCTCTCTAACTCTGTCTTTCCAAAATAAAAATAAGAAAGGAAGAAAGGAAGGAAGGTGGAGGAAAAAGGACTGCTGATGCAAACCCTTCCAACCTGGTCTTCCCTCTCCATATCGACAAAGTTCCCTCCCAATGTGAATACTCTCACCATCCCCCTCTACCGGTCACTGGGCACAAGATTGCATCCTGGACCTCAAAGGGACAAGGAGAACCTTGGAGTTTTGTCATATAAATAGGGTGAAGTTAGTTTAGATTTGGAAGAGCTTCTACATTGTGTTAGCTATAAAACAGGGTAATATAGGAAAAGAATATAGCCATTGTTGTTGATGCTTTTCTGATAAGAAGTCATATTAATTTCAATCAGTATCTGGTAAGGGCCTGATTTATGCAAGGAACTGAAATGTGGTGAAGGGGCCGGCGTCAGGGCTCACTTGGTTAATAATCCGCTTGTGGTGCCGGCATCCCATATGGGCGCCGGGTTCTAGTCTCAGTTGCTCCTCTTCCAGTCCAGCTCTCTGCTGTGGCCCGGGGGGGGGGGGTCATTGGAGCACCCACATGGGAGACCAGGAAGAAGCACCTGGCTCCTGGCTTCGGATCAGCACAGCGCTGGCCGTGGTGGCCATTTGGGGAGTGAACTAATGGAAAGAAGACCTTTCTCTCTGTCTCTCTCACACTGTCTGTAACTCTACCTGTCAAATAAATAAATAAATAAATCTTAAAAAAAAAAAAAGAAATGTGGTGAAGGTATACACAGATGTCTCTGGCTTACAATTTTTCAGCTTTAGGATGGTGTGAAAGCAATATGCATTTGCTAGAAACTGTCATGTAATGTATATTAATTGTACGTTAGTGATGGGTACCCATAGAACCATCATGTTTTTCACTTTCAGTAGAGTATTCAATAAATTACATGGAACATTCCAAATTTTATTATAAAATACGTTTTGTATAGGATACATTTACAAAATTATAGGCTGATGTAAACATTCTGAGCTCCTTTAAGGTAACCTAGGCTAAGTCATGATCCTTGGTGGTTTAGGCATATAAAATGCATTTTTGACATATGCTATTTTCAACTTATGATGGGTTGATTGAGACATAACGCCATTGTTCATGACAGGCATCCGTACACCGGTAGATCAAGATAATAGGACTTAAATATAGGTTCTACTAAACTATTTCCTGTTTCTCTTAGATACCTAGCTGGTATTTCCTCATCTGTAAAGACACTGATGCTTCCTAAGGCATTTATGTAGATTAACAAGGAAATTTATAAAAAGTGTTTATAGTACAGGTACTATAATACAAGCGCTACACCATTGTATCTCTCCCTTTAGGCAATGTTCTGGTTTGTTAGATGATTCAATGACATCCTTTACTTGACAATAGAGAAAAAGTGACCTAAATGTATTATACATCTCGACTTCTAATAGGCTTTGGCAAGCATTTCACCATGTATTTCTTCTCCAAATACACATTTCAGAAACAGTGGATGCATCAACCTTTCCTGTACATGTGGTTGCCCTTTCTCTCAATCTGTTGCCCCGATTTCTGTTAAGAAATACTGGAGAAAGCATCAGAGAAGTTGATTTTGCCATTTGTACTTATCCTCTAACCCAGCACCTTTTGTTGCTGTGGTTTTGGTCTATACCACTTGTCATATTTTCACCAACAGTCTACGGTACTTGGGTCTTTTACCAAGCTCCTCAAATCCTAAAGGAAATAAATAAACTCTGCAAGAATTCAGATGATGTTTTCCCCTGGGTTCAGATTAGAATATTACTGGGGCCATCACGATTAGACAGGGCCACCTTGGTTGCCAATCCCAGAGCCACTACCATTTTAAATTTTGCAAGAATGATGTCCATATGAAGGATGACACCACCAGCCCAGCTCTTTAAATTTAGTAGCAAACCACACTTTAATCCACACTATATCACCTCTTTTATTACCCACAGAATCCCCACCATGCTATACCATTGACAACTTTATGCACTGGTTGATTTACCATGTGCTTCTCCTTTTAGGATATGAGTTTCTTAAAAATCTTGCCCACGTTGTCTAGCATGTGAATTCTTACTGTGTTCCGATCATCATGATAGGGGAATAGATATATAAAGCTAGTGAAGGAGAATTAAATTGAATTATATGTTTAAAATATATTTTAAATTTCACAAGACAATAAAATCCTTGTTGGTAATATTTTAAATATATAATGATTCACAGTTTACATACATATAGTACTATTCCTACAGTTATCATTTCCCACATGCATTTATTGAATTATTTTTATGTGCTTAATATTTTATAGGCATGACCCCATCAATTTTCATAAATGTCTAAGATACAATGTTATCATTCCTTCTCTCCCTACCATTTTGTAGAGAGGAAATATGAGATTCATAGAAACTAAGTTGTTTTAAAGACAAAAGCAATGGAAAAGAGATGAGAAGGTAGGAAATAACAGTTTCACAAAAGGCGTTATATAAATTTTATCTGTGTAAGAGTTTTCATTTTGTATTTAGGCAATAGAACAATTTTAAAAGATAACTGAATGTTTTAAGTAGCATTCCTAAACTTTTGATGAAGAAAAAGATCCAAAGAATGTGCACACATACACATATTCACCTTTGTGCTTGTATGTATGTATGGAATGTAACAGAAAGATAAACAGAAAACTAAGATCATTTAATTCCAAAGTGGAAATAAGACTATATGCTGGAAGGTATCCTCTTTTTATTATACACTTTTTGTTAACTTTCTTATCTCCACACTCACATAAATTACTTTTTAAGAAAAATAAATAAATAAAAGAAGTATAGGAACCAAAGGACAGATCAGTGGCAATAGGAATGGAGAGGTAAAATGGGTTTAAGACAATCAACGAAAAATGTGATTCTACTTATACCTGAAGACATTAAGAGTTATTATATTAAAAATAAAAAATATATGTTCCATTATTGGCAAGAACAAAATCCGTAAACAAAAGTTCAACTTCTGAATAGCAGTTTTTCAAATGATTGAAATCTCTGATATGTGTATATAAATTCACTGTTGGTGGGATTTTTTTTTGTCTTTTATAAGAGCATATTGTGGACCTAATATTCTGCACAAAGCTACTTGATCATCTAAGCAGAACTCAAGAAACTACAGCTTTTAAAACAAACTCAGTCCACTGCCTATATTTATAAGTAGAGTTTCATAGAACATTATTATTCTCAATCATTTAGATATGGTCAAATCTGCTTTGTGGCTATAACAGCCAAATTGAGAAGTCATAACCAAGACCTTATGGTCTACAAAAAATTTATTATCTGTTCCTTCAAAGAAAAAAGCTGCTAAACCTTTTTGAAGAGGCTAAAGTAGGGGTCGGTGCTGTAGCACAGCAGTTTAATGCCCTGGCCTGAATCACCAGTATCCTATATGGGTGCTGGTTCGAGTCCCAGGTGCTCCACTTCCAATCAGCTCTCTGCTATGGCCTGGAAAATCAGTAGGAGATGGCCCAAAGCCTTGGGCCCTTGTAACCCACATGGGGAACCCAGAAGAAACTCCTGGCTCCTGGTTTCAGATTGGCGCAGCTCAGGCTGTTGTAGCTAATTGAGGAGTGAACCACTGGATGGAAGACCTCTTTCTCACTCTCTCTCTCTTTCTCTCTACCTCTCCTCTTTCTGTGTGACTCTGACTTTAAAATAAATAAATAAATCTTAAAAAAAAGAGGCCAAAGTAGCCAGATGTGTTGGTCTTCTAGATGTAATGAACAATATAAATCGATTGAGTGGATCGTGTATATTTACATATATATTATTAATTTTTACTTTAACACAAAAAAGAATATGCATTATTTGTCTGTGTCTGGCTTACTTCACTTAACATAATGCTCTCCAATTTCATCTATTTTGCTGCAAATGTCAATATTTCATTATTTTTATAGCAGAAAAATATACCACTGTGTACACACAACACATTTTCTTTATCCATTCATTCACTGATGACACCTACGTGATTCAATATCTTAGTTATTGTGAACAATGCTGCAAAGGGGTGCTTGGACAAGGTATATTAGAACACAATAGAGGGGGCTGGTGCTGTGGCATAGCCGGTAAAGCCACCACTTGCAGTGCCGGCATCCCATATGGGCGCCAGTTCAAGTCCTGGCTTCTCTACTTCTGATCCAGATCCAGCTCTCTGCTATGGCCCGGGAAAGCAGAAGACAGCCCAAGTCCTTGGGCCCCTGTACCCATGTGGGAGACCCAGAAGAAGCTCCTGGCTCCTGGCTTCAGATCGGTGCAGCTCCGGCCATTGCGGCCAATTGGAAAGTGAACCAGAGGAAGGAAGATCTTTCGCTCTCTCTCTGCCTCTCCTTCTCTCTGTGTATAACTCTGACTTTCAAATAAATAAATAAATCTTTAAAAAAAAACACAATAGGATGAACAAAACGCATCCTAGTATATTGCCATACAATGAGGTGACAACGGCTCATGGTAATATAAAATATGCTGCATAAAGTTCTAAAAGATAAAAGCTGACACAGTCCAAATGCAAAGACAAGGAATCAGAAAGTATGGCTGCTTGGTTTGCTTGGTTGCAGATATGTGTTATGTGCTGAAAACTTGCATTGTACCCCATAAAAATATGCAAGTATATTAACTAAAAATTCAGAAAATAAACAAATTTGAAAAATGTTTCATGTGAATGTCTACAGCATTTTTATTCAAAGTTACCAAAAACTTTAAAATTCCAAATACTCTTCAGTAGGTAAATTGGATATGCAGAATGTGTTATCTTGATCTAGGTAATACTATTTACTTATAAAAAGGACTGCATTATCAAAACAAACATGAACACACATACACACACACACACATATATATATATAAAGGAAGTGATACAAATTTCAAAAATTCAAATGTTTGCTGGAGCTAGCAGGAAATATAGTTAAATGAGGGAGGTATAAATTAATAAAGAATGGTAGAGATCATAATGAAAAGAAGCATGAACTACTTTTACAGAGCGTATCCACATGCTGAGTGTTGTCCTATCTACTGATTTTCCATAAAAAAATGTCATTTATTATTGTAAATTCTTCTGATCATTAATTTTTTCCAAAAATCTGGCTAAACAAAACACAACTGTATGTAGAATACAGTTATTCAATGGCCCATTTGTAATCTCTATTCCAAAAAGCAAGGTTACTAGTTTGTTTAATTAGGTATTGCTGTTGCTTTCATTACATGTAATTATGTCTGTAACTGTTTAGCAAATTCCAAGCAATTGCTGTTAATTCTCCAGTACTCTCCAAATGTGCAAATACTACTACTAATAATAACTGAGTTAAGAGTAGTTTTCTGCTTGGTTGAAGAGTGGGTAAGGAAAGGGAATGAATAAGTAATTGCATTTGAAGTATATTGCATGCTAGAGTAATCAATGAAATATGTGTGTTTTTTTTTTCTAGCCAGAAAACCAGAAAAAAAGGTAGCTGCATTGGAAGGCATAGAAACTCCTGGTTTGCAGCAATAGTTGACTGGAGGAAATAGGTGTGTAGGTGAATGAGAGGATCTATGTGGAAGACTTTGGCCTGAAAATTCAGTAGTAGTGGGAAAAGCTCTTTAAGAAAGCAAAAAGAAAAAAATATGCGATGAGCATAAGATAACTAACGGAGAAAGTTTTGAATTAAAGGAGTAGGGATGCCCAACTGATTTTGAAGACAGCAGTGATCATGATAGTAATCAAAGTAAGGGGCTAGTAGGTCTATTTCCAAAAATTCTTCAGAAAGAAAATATATTTTTTTCTATAATAGATGACGACTAAGACTGAAAAATTCCAGATTGGAAGAGTAAATAAAATATGGGAGTTTGGTATTTTTAATCTAATAATTACTTTTTTGGTTACCGCTGAGTCACGATGCAACTGGTATCAGGAATAAGACACTTCCCAAATGCAGAATCTGCTCAATAAGAAGTTGAGATATTCAAACACAATTTAGTGTTTTTGGAATTTTAAAGGATATATACATACATATACATCCTATGTATTTTTTGAAGGAGACAGAGTTAGAGAAGAGAAATATAGTCACTGTGGTATGCAGGAAAATATTTGTAGATAAGCAGAGAATATTCTGTGGAAATGAAAATCTCTCTACATGATATTTAGTGAGTCTAGCACTACCCATTGAAAAAGAGAGGATTTGCTGTTTCTTACAAATAGATTTAAAAATGAAAATGACAGAATCTTGGCCAGCCCCATTTTGTTTTATCAAATTTTAAATGCTGACAGTAATTGCTAAAATCTAAGTGCAATCTGCCAAATGAGACCAAGTTGGTGTGGCAGTACTAAAAATTTCAGCCTTCGCTCTGGGATTAAGAAACAGCATGAAATCCTTGAAATAATGTTGCTGGCTCCCCTTTCATGCATTTATGTTCTCACTTTCATCTGGAAAGATGGCTAGTATTTTTGCAACTGATTTCTTTCTAACTAATGTGATAGCTCATCTGATCACAACTTGAGCACAGGCAGGTAACTTCCAAAAGACAGAAGGCATGGTTTCATTCCTGGACCTGATTTCCATGGACACTAATGATACATCTGTTTTTCTTCCTGGGCTCATTTGAATAGAACCCAACTTTGTGAAAATCTGCAAATGTGAGGAAAATGTTTTAAAAGTAAATTAGTTTTAATAAAATTTGATTGTGAATCTCACAGCTAGGTTGGACTTAAATAAATGTGTTATTGGCAACTTTTTCCTAAGTAAAATTTCATTGCATTATATTTTAGGTACCTGAAAACCTAGGATGACCATTTCTTTAGTTCTTATTCATCAAGGTTGGATATGCAATTAGATCAAGACTATAACCTTGAAAATTATGTATTAAAGCCTTTTCAAAACAAAGTTTTTTAAATATGTGTTATAAAATATTATTAAGTAATGAGTTTCAAAAATTCTTTCCCATTAAAGTGTTTTCCCTGGTGTAGCATCTTTCAAGAGAAGAAAATCCTAGCATCACCACTAAATCCTTCTTTAACTTCTCATTGATCATAGCCTTAGAACAAGATTATCAAAAATAGTCCTACACTGAGATAATGTGTAAGAGATTTTGGAAAATCTCAACACTCCATTTTAGATTAAATCTAGTGTTTTCTCAGGCTCATGTTCCATTCTATTGATAAAGATGGATTATCAGTGTGTGCCTCTTAATTAAGAACAAACAATAACCACTGCTTCTTGTGGTTGTAGTACAAATACCATAACCTTTCTCTTCTGTATTAGAAACCCCATATTTGATCTATTTGTTATTTAGGTGAATAATAGAGCTATTGTGCCTTCAAAGAATGAAGTATTGACTTAGGAAGAAGCAATCTACCTAGGACTAACAGTGTGTTTTTTATGATTGGATTTAAAACTTTGCTACTGTTGCCACTACTTCAAAACTAATGGAAGACTTGGATTTTAAGTCAGGCTGTGATGGTGAGAATGGATATATAACTTTGTTTAATCAGGGGACTTTTAATTTAATGGATATGTCAACTAGGAGGGCATTAAATGCTTTATTACAAAACTATGTTAGTTTTGGAACAGAGGTGCTAATTAGAGCAAATTTTCAAAGATACAGGTTTTTCCTGTTGTCACATTGCAACATATTGTCACTCGTGAGCCAAAAAATCAAAGAAAGTTTATTTTTTGATAAAACTATGTTTTTAGATAAAAGAATAATTTACACAGGGGATAACCAGTTAGCAACGACTATGATCTAGCTCTGAAATATAAGAAACAATGTGTTAACCCATAGCATAGACAGCACTTGATTGCTCTGGTGTCATGAAATGAAAACAACAAAAAGAATCATCTACTGCAACCCTGTGTTTTTTCAAGTTAGATTTAAAAATAAAGAAACATAAATGTGTAAATTTCTCAAAAGTAATGCTAACTGGAACTAGAGATCCAGGTCTTAGGGAATCACTACTTAGTGCATTTTTCTTTCTTAAGCAGATTCCAGGACACTTCTTGGGCAAAAGTCCTGTGAGAGAATAAAGGAGAGGGGGAGTCTGGAAGCACCAACAGATCTCAATGTATATTTAATCCTCAGGGAATAAAGAGGAACTAGAAGATGGCTAGGAAAGTCTTACACTGCTGTGTAACAAAGCTAACAAAGCTGTGTGGATTCCAATGCTGAATATTGTAACTATCTGAAGAGTCCTTAAGGACCTACCGTAGTACCACTGTTGGGCTAGATCATTGACTGGAGCAGCCTGTGGTGTTAGTGAAATGGTGCCCCATCCTATCTGAGGCGCCGTTTCAAGCCCCAGAAGCCATCTTGGGCTCTGGTCCAGCTGCCTTCTTGTATACTGAGTTCAGTCTCTCCAGGACGAAGCCTGGCTTACCAGGAGTCAGGTGACCAAATGACCCAACCATAAGCTGCAATTCCAGCCCCAGTCTAACAGGATTCACTGTTCCCACTCCCTCATCCCAGCAAAGCTGTAAAATGCCATGACTTTGGACACAGGCCCCTTTTTTTCACCTTTTTTTCGCTCTCTCCCTCCAGCTTGTCTGGTTTCCCCCAACCTGACAATAAACCTTTCCTTTAACTCTGGTGTTTGGTGTGTTTTGTGGTGGCCTGCACAGGAGATGTACCACCTGCCCATGCAAATGAGACAGCACTGTTAGAATGCAAAAACAGGGACTATTCATCACATGGCTTCTTGGAGTTGGAGATCTGAGGAGGGATATGTTGTAACAGTCACCATAATTTCCGAACGTATTTAACAAAACTTTTCTCATATATCTAAAAATTGCTCTGTAATATTCTTTGCCTGCCAGAATAGTGTTTCCTGTTCTCTAAAGAGGTTTTGTTCACCTGTGAATCATGATTCACTGTGGTAAGAAGCAGGGTCATGTTATTAGGAGGCCTTATTTGATGAGGTAAAAAGAGAAGTAGCTTTAGGTGATGGTGATGATAGCAATGGTGATGATAGCAATAAGCAATGACTGTGATTATTAGTAAGTACCTTCTCACTAGTTTAGCTCACAGACATTTCACATTAGTTAACCCTAATGCTCACAGAAGAAAACAACTCTGCAAGGAATTTTTTTTCCCTCCCCACTCAGAACAGCATATAGACCCAGGGTCTGTGCAAGGACACTCACTCAGCTGCTAAACATTAAGTCACTTAATTCTCTAAACTTCATCTCCTAATCTGCAAACCAAGAGTAATAACTACATTTACGAAGGTGCCATAGGGGTTGGCACTGTGAGGATAGTGGGTTAAGCCTCTGCCTAGAGCACCAGCATCCTGTATGGGTGCTGGTTTGAGTCCCGGCTGATCTACTTCCCATCCAGCTCCCTGTTGATGGCCTGGGAAAGTAGTGGAAAGTTGTGCAAGTGCTTGGGCCCCTACACCCAAGAGGGGCAGAGGAGGGAGGGAGACCAGGAGGAAGCTCCTGGCTCCTGGCTTCAGATCCTCCTAGCTCTGGCCATGATGGCCATTTGGGGAGTGAACCAGCAGATGCAAACCTTCTCTCTCTGTCTCTCCCTCTCTCTGTCTATAACTCTGCCTCTCAAATAAATAAATAAATTTTTAAAAGGTGCCATAAAGACCAATGATACAATAACTTGGACAAGATGTCTAGTATATTCCAGCAACTTTTACATACATCATACTTCACATTTTCACTGAGTTTACCATATTATAGTCCCTTTTCCTCAATACTCTGAGTACCTACCTTACAGAAGCTCCTATGAGAATTTCAGTTTTTTTGTGAAATATTATTTTATTATTTTTGTTAGAGGGCAATACCATAGAATAATAATTAAGAGAAATAAATTTCAGAGTCATAGATTTAAAAAGTCTAATCCAATCTTTCTCTTTGTAATTTTTATTTTTTTCACTTTTTTTCCTTTTTATTTAAAAGGCAAGGGCGGGGGAGAAATAGTCTATGGAGTCTCCCATATGGGTGGCAAGGTTCTAAGCATTTGAATCATCATCTGCTGCCCCCCACAGTGCATATGAGCAGCACCTAAGAACTTCAGCCATCATCTGTGCTTCCCAGGGTACAAATTAGCAGGAAGCCAGAATTAGAAGCACCATCAGAACTCAAGCCAGGCATCCTGATATGGGATGTAAATATCCCAAGCAGCTGTTTAACAATTAAGCCAAAGTCTATCACCACCACAACCTTCCTTTATTTTATCTCAAATTGACTTTCCTCTGATTTATTACCCAGTTGTGAGAAATTGTCTTTATTATTATTATTATTTATTTATTTATTTTCATTTTGTTTGAAAAACAGAGAGCGACAAAGAAGCAGATGGAGAATGATCTTCCATTTTCTGGTTCACTCTCCAAATGCTTGCAACAGCCTGGGATGGTCCAGGCTGAAACCAGGAGAGCCTGAAACTCAATTTGGGTCTCCCTTGTTGGTGGGAAGGCAGTTAAACACTTTCTGTGAAGGTTTGGTGTGTAGTAGATGATAAGGGAGAGAGGGACAGAAGGAAAGGAGGAGAGAGAAAAGGAAGGAAAGGGAAGGAAAAACACAGAGGAAGAAGGGAAGGCAATGCAAAAAGAAAGAAGGAAGGAAGGGAGGATGGAAATAAGTCAAGCCCTGCCTCTTACTTGGAGAGCTACTGTTTCTTTGAGTTCCCATTGCTACCTGCTTTAATCATTTTTTAAGAATCCTAACTTATTTTTGAGTCCTGCCATCCTATGCTAATTGTCTATCATGTCACAATTGTGGAAGCCCTCTCTTCCTGTAGGCTATTTTTGTAACAGAATTTCACACAGATCTGCTGTGGCAGAAGGGGACTCCTTTTTAGACCAAAATACTCTCAGATTGAATAGAACATTTCACTGTTCCTACAAATCAAGGGCATTTCCCCCAAAGAGAGTTTATCCACAATTTTTTTTTTCTTTCAATCCCTTCCTACCTCTTTCCAGTCAAGATCCCAGAAAATGCCATCTCATCCCCGACCTAGCTTGTCATGCAGAGTAATTTATACCTCCTTCCTCCTTCTATATTTATTTCTCTTGCTATTGCAAAGGTACTGCTTACTTGCTCATTATTTATTTATACCTTGCTTCATTCTACAAATAATTTGTTGCATTACAAGATCAACTGTAATAAAAACATTCTTGAAAGAGAAAGAAAGCACAATATGAACATAGGAATATAATTGGTCCAGTTCTGTTCCGCTGTATCAAAAATGGGAAAAGGGCAAGTAAGTTTAATATCAGGACCAGGAAAGGTATATGTTAGAATGTGAATGCTAGACCTAGACTTAGAAATAAATAAAGACCAGAAAAACATACTTAGAGTAACTCTTTAGACTCTTGATTAACCAAAGGACTCGGCTCTGAGCTTCCAGGCAGAAAAATTCAAAGGGAAATATGGTTGGTTCAATCATTCTTTATTATTCACATGCAGTAAAATATACCAGCTCCTTGGGGTAAAACAAACCTTTGCCTATCACTTAACACTAAAATAATATTTCATGGTCATGGATACTGAAAAGTGATGCCCTGAGAGGAGAGAACAGAGGCAAGAGTCCATGCCCAAACTAATGAACTCATGAAGAAGGCTGGCTGGAGACCAGTAGAAAGTACAAAAGGCTGGATGACAGGAAGAAGGAAGAATAAGCGGAAAATGGGAAACTCTAAGGTACTTGTGGAAGGAGGAGACTGAATGGTATGAAGTCAGCATGTTCTTTCCATCTCTTTTGGATCATTAGAAGCCCCCACTTTTCTCACGCTTCAGTTTTATGGCTAGATTCCCTTCTGTTTGCATTCTGGAAAGAGTAGGGCGTTAGCTTCTTCACTGAGCCACACTCACGAATATTAGAACTGGGGGGCAGACAGAGCTCTGGGCTAGAACTTTAATATGCCACTCACTGCAACAGCTATTTCCCTTAATGGTCTCTATCCAAAGAATAACCCAGTGAAGGTGACATTGGCTATTAACCTATGCTGAGTGTGGGAGGCCCACACAAATGATGCCTGAATTGTTTCTCAAGAACAATTTGGGTGTGAATAGAAACTGCAATATAGGCTCTGTCACCCACGAATAAAAAATTCCCATCATACATGCAGAAGTTATTCTTCAAGATTTCCTAGTTAAGGAAGCAGGCTTATAACCATGGCTAGATAGATATGAGGATGATTTTTCAAATCTGTAAAACAAAAGTAACAGGCTTTACCACTGATTGTGTTTATTAAATTGCTCAGCATGACATTGTTAATAGTCTCAAAAAACAATTTTGGTGTGCAAAGTGACCCAGAATAGAACCTATTATGATGCCTAAACTGTTTTAAATATCCACTGAGTGCTTCTTTTTTTAATGTGCTGCCCTTCACGGAAGGAGATTTTAAAGGCATAGCAGATAGCTTTTCTCCTATGTCCATTACAGGGTAATTGCAGGCCCATCCATAAGATATGCATGGTTTTCCAGTGAATATAGGTCAGGAAGACACATCTCCAACTTGAGTTAGGTCTATATTCCTGAAGGGAAGAGTATGTATATAATAATGCAGTATATGTATGCATCTGTATGTAATATGTGTGCTGTGATACATAGATATATAATCATATATATACATATGAGGGTACCTCAAAAAGTTTGTGGAAAATTAAAATTAAATTTATATCAGTGCAAGATATTTTTGAAGTTCCTGTATAAGAAGAGCCTAAAAAAAGTTCATATGTTATAAAAAGCTATACATGGATTTCAAAAATTCTCGCACCAAAATAAGCTTCCCTTTTAGTTTTTAAAAATATTTATTTATTTATTTGAAAGGCAGAGTTACAGAGAGAGAGAGGTTGGTCTTCCATCCTCTGGTTCATTCCCCAGATGGCTGCAATGGCCAGAGCTGTGCTGATCCAAAGCCACGAGCCAGGAGCTTCTTCCAGGTTTCCCATGCAGGTACAGGGGCCCAAGCACTTGGGCCATCTTCCATTGCTTTCCCAGGCCATTGAAGAAAGCTAGATTGGAAGTGGAGCAGCCGGGACTTGAACCAGCACCCATATTGGATGCCGGCCCTGTAGGCAGCAGCCTTACCTGCTATGTCACAGCGTCAGTTCCAAGCTTCACTTTTAAATTCATATTTCTACAAATTTTTGAAGTATATTTCTACAAATACACATGAATTTTGCATGTATAGGTATATGCATATGTATATAGGTTATTTTCAGCAAAACTACCTAAACAGATTTTGTAATCATTAATTTTGTAAATCATTAATTCAAAATTCAGGATGGTATTTGAAAAATATTTGTGAGGCTGCATTCCTAATTAAATTAATCGGTTGGATGACGCTATTACCAGAAATAGGAGCTACTATCAGCAGTTTGAACAGCAACATGTCTGGATGTAGGAAATTCATAGACAAGGGGAAGTAGGAAACTAGATGTGAAAGGTGACAAACTCTAAGAAATGTCAAGAAACGACCAAGGAAAATCTGTTTTGAAGTTCAAAGCCCTATGTGAACTTGTCATGAGACATACAACTTTCCTGTAGGAGCAAGACTCACAGATTGAAGCTCACAAGCCCTGGAGAAACTGGACAGGGAACAAAGTTTTAGGAGGAGGAGGAGGGGACCAAAGTTCAGGACAGATGAACTCAAGATCCAGCCAGGTGTTTGTCAGGCATTTAAAATGCACTGTCTCCTACAGTCCATATGATAAGCTTCCATTGTGAAATCTCAGCTCTCTTAATAATACATTTTGGTAATTCGTTCATGTAAACCTGATCTGACCCAAACTCATTCTGTGGCAGAGCCTGACCTGAAAGGATGTGAGTCAATTATAATATTTTAAAAATCTGTCTTAATATTCAGAATTTGAAAAATTATTAATATATCAGTGCTATATAATATGAAATATATGCTCAATATTATGTTTTTAAATCTGGATAAATGCTGAATTCTGAAACATCTGACCCTAAGGGTTTTAGACTAGGGGTCATAGTCCTTTTTTAATAATACTAATGTCTCAATATGGGATATCTATTTTTTTATGTCAATATGTCCCAACACTGTGTTAATTCCCTTTTGAATATTTGCTTATTTAGTCCTCATTACACCTCTTTGAGGGATATATAATGAACTCTGTCAATGAATCAAGATATGCAAGGTTTTTTTTTTTAACTTTTATTTAATGAATATAAATTTCCAAAGTACAGCTTATGGATTACAATGGCTTCCCCCCCCATAACGTCCCTTCCACCCGCAACCCTCCCCTTTCCCACTCCCTCTCCCCTTCCATTTACATCTAGATTCATTTTCGATTCTCTTTATATACAGAAGATCAGTTTAGCATACATTGAGTAAAGATTTCAACAGTTTGTTCCCACACAGAAACATAAAGTGAAAAATACTGTTTGAGTACTAGTTATAGCATTAAATCTCAATGTACAGCACACTAAGGACAAAGATCCTACATGAGGAGTAAGTGCACAGTGACTCCTGTTGTTGACTAAGATATGCAAGTTTTGTCGAGAATTATTTACATGCTCAGGGTAACATCAGTCATAAATATCATGAATGTCTTTGTGACATTAAATGCCACTCTAAACCCTGTAATTCTTATCAGAAAAGTGACAGTATGAGCACACATATCAGAGAGAGCATCAAGAATGAAGTGGGGAGGAGCCAGCACTGCCGCCTGCAGTGCCAGCATGGTACATGAGTGCGGGTTCTTGTCCAGGCTGCTGTACTTCTGATCCAGCTCCCTGCTAATGTGCCTGGGAAAGCAGTGGAAGGTGGCCCAAGTCCTTGGGCCCCTGCATCTACATGAAAGACCCAGAAGAAGCTCCAGGCTCCTGGCTTTGGCCTGGCCCAGTGCTGACTGTTGCGGCCATTTGGGGACTGAACCAAAGGGTGGAAGACCTCTCTCTCTCTCTTTCTCTTCCTCTCTCTCTCTCTCTCTCTCTCTCTCTCTCTTGCTCCTCTGCCTTTCCTTCTCTGTAACTCTTTCAAATAAATAAAAAAAAAAACTTTAAAAAAAAGAATGAAGTGAGGGGAAAAGTCTTTTTTGGTATTGATGTTTAATATCAATGATCCAATCAATCTCAAATCTGCTTGTTTTTTAAGGAGGCAGAAAAAATAATTATAAATTAATTCAATTATTGTAGAAAATAAGGTAATTCTCAAGACAATTTGGTCCCTACTTAAGGTCCCTGAATCAGCTTTGCTCAGATAGTACCTATATTATAAATGCCTACACTGCCACATGGTCATGTTGCCTCATCAACCCCAGGCAAAGGCTGTGACTACCCCACCCAAGCGAGAAGAGCTCCTTCCTGCCGCAAGTTCTTAGTTTCCCTAGTGGTAACCTAGCGACCCTGAAGCACTTCCAGTGCCCTTTGCTTGCGTATGGCCCTGGATCCCCAGCAAGAGCATTTGCCCACTGGTTCTCAGGCTCTAGTGCTCATCACCTGCCTGGCTGAGCCTGCTGCCCTGGAGCTCCTCCTTCTGGCCCTTTGTGTTTGAGAGAACTCCCTGCCACCTGTTTGTGCAAACTATGAATGTAACAAATTATTTAATCTCATAGGCCACGCTAAGTGTAACTTACATGGCTGTGTTGGAATGATCTTTCAAGATCTCACAGAGGAAAAGCTACTTCCTCGTTTACAACACAGCAGCTCTCTGTCCTTTGACCTAGCACTTCTTAACTCTTAACTATTATTAAACCAAGGATGAATAAAGTTCTCATGTTCTTACCTTCCCATGGATTTTGACAAACATAAAGTTGTCAGCACCCTGGTTAAAACTTCTCCTTCATAGCCGGCGCCGCGGCTCACTAGGCTAATCCTCTGCCTTGCGGCGCTGGCACACCGGGTTCTAGTCCCGGTAGGGGCGCCGGATTCTGTCCTGGCTGCCCCTCTTCCAGGCCAGCTCTCTGCTGTGGCCAGGGAGTGCAGTGGAGGATGGCCCAAGTACTTGGGCCCTGCACCCCATGGGAGACCAGGAGAAGTACCTGGCTCCTGCCTTCGGATCAGCGCGGTACGCCGGCCACAGCTCGCCAGCCACGGGGGCCATTGGAGGGTGAACCAACGGCAAAGGAAGACCTTTCTCCCTGTCTCTCTCTCTCACTGTCCACTCTGCCTGTCAAAAAATAAAAAAATATAGAAAAATTAAAAAAAAAACTTCTTCATCTTGAATATATATTGAATGCATTAATGTTGTGTATTTAAGGAAACTTTGTCTTCGCTATATATTCTAAAGTGTGTCACTAAACCTCAAACAAAACTTTATTAAAAGTAGTAAGTTGCAGAAATCCTCCCAAACAATTGGTTAAACAGCCAGTAACTCCCAGAAAGACTTCTCTGAGAGGAAAAAAAAAAAAGGAACTTCCTTGGGTAACAACTACAAAGTAGTATTTTATCAAAAGATTCTCAGGATCTGGAGAAACACTCTGTTTCTATAAATGAACAATAATGCACACGTGGGAAGAAGTAGAAACAATCTGTTTCTATCTGTTTCTATTTTAAATAGAAATAAAATGGGACTGACTTCACAAGTAAATCAAACGCTTAACAAGTTGGTATC